>NC_092375.1:1079657-1198260 GCF_030028105.1 Mobula birostris | reverse complement strand
CGCCCGCGGCGATGATTGGAGGACACGGATCGGAATTTACCAATCAGTAAACAGATTGTCAGTGGGAGGCGGAGCTGAGAGTTTTCCTGAAGTGACCGGCAAACCGGAAGTGGTATCAGAAGAGGATCGGAGCGGAGCGGAGCGGGTGATGGAGAAACGGAGAGGCGGAGGGGAAGGTGAGGGTGAGATGAAGTGAAGAGTGTGCTCGGAGACTTGGTGAGGGGGATCAGGGTCTGGCGTTTCCGGGAGGAAGAATGCGCAGGGGCCGGCCGGGTTTCGAAAGAGAAATGGAAAGGGAGCCGGGGGAACCAGATGGAGGGGTCGGGGCCCCGGGGAGAGAGAGAGGGAGAGCTGGCACCGATAGGGACAGAGGCGCCTGGGTGGGGGGTTGAGATGACGGTTGACGGGTGGTGACCGGGTGGGAGAGAGGGACCGCTCTCACCGCTCCTCTGCCCGCAGACATGGAACCGCAGTTGAACGGGACGGAGCGCCACTGGATACGACCCGACCTGCCGAGCCGCTGCACCTGGAGCCTGGGGACATCCCCGGGGAAGAGCCCCCACCCGCACCGGAGCCCGTGAGTGACTGTTGGGGGCGTGTGCGCGCGACTGACTGCCCGGGGGGTGGGGGTGCGCGCGCGAGTGACTGTCGTGGGGGGAGGGGGGGTGCCTGTGCGTGCGCGAGTGACTGTTGGGGGCGCGTGTGCGCGGGCGGTTTGTTAAACTGGACCACAACCGGCTCTCAGATAAGCTGGTTCCCGCAGTGAGGTGCCGCCCCTCACTGTGATTGGTTCGTGTGGGGGCTACCGCTCTCTCTCTGATTGGTGCGCGATGTTTCATCAGTCCCGCCCACTCAGATTGCTGACGGGTCAGTGAGTGAGCGAGATTGAGTGGTCTGTAAACACAAAATACTCTGCAGATGCTGAGGTCAAAGCAGCACTCACAACACGGCAGCACTGAAGGGGGGAGGGTTTCGGCCCGAAACGTTAACTGATCGTTTCCATGGATGCTGCCCGACCTGCTGAGTTCCTCCAGCATGTTGTGAGTGTTAACTTGAGTGGTCTCTCGTCTCTTGCTCTTCCAGGTCTGCGCTCCCGAACATCCTGCCCAGTGTCCTGAGTAAGGTGGGCAACACTCCGATGGTACGCCTGAACAAGATCCCCCAAGCACATGGACTACAGTGTGAGCTGTGTGAGTAGCCAGTGGAAGTTTGCCTTTGGCTTCCTGCACTCCTCCCTCTGTGTATCTAAAGCAATTAGATTATGAAGACACGTAGTCCTCTTTTGTCATTTAGTAATACTTGCATTAAGAAATGATACAATATTTCCTCCAGTGTGATATCACAAATCACAGGACAAACCAAGACTGAAAAAAACTAACAAAACCACATAATTATAACATATAGTTACAACAATACCATAACTTGAAGTCCATGATCACAATAAAGTTCAAAGTTTCTCAAATGTCCCACATCTCACGCAGACATGAGAAGGAAGAAAAACTCTCCCTGCCATGCCGACCACAATCCGACTCTTGAGTCATCCGAAAACTTTGAGCTCTGATCAGCTCTCCGACACCGAGTACTGAGTGCCATCTCTGTCCGAATGATTCGACCTCCTTGTCGGTCGCCAACAGCAGGCAAAGCCGTGGATTTTGAGGCCTTCCCTCCGAAAGATTCCCGACTGCGCAGTAACGATAGCAGCAAACAGGCGTTTCAGAAATTTCTCCAGATGTTCCTCTGTGCTTTCACGTCCCTCTCCATCAAATCAGAATTGTCCACGGCCCCTATTTAACGGATACAATATCATTTTCATCGGAGGGCTGCGCATGCGGCGCGCTGCTTCTCCTCTCCTCCTCTTAATTATTTGTCTATTATATTTCATCAAAGTTCAAAGCAAGGTAATTATCAAACTGCATATGTATAGTCATATACAATCCTGAGATTCATTTTCTTGCAGGCATTCACAGTAGACACAAATAAACGCAATGCAATCAATCAAAAAACTGCACACAATATGGACAAACATCTAAAGTGCAAAAGACAAGAAGAAAAACAAATTCTATGATGGAGAAGTGAAATGATCTCCTCTGGTTCAAAAGCCTGATGGATGAAGAATAATAACTTCCTGAACCTGGTGGGGCTCTTGTACCTTCTTCAGTGAGAGAGGGTTTCTGCCGAGTGGTGGAGGTCGCTGATGGTAAATGCTGCCTTCCTGCAACACCACTGTGTAGATGTGCACGATGGTTGGCAGGGCTTTATGCAGGACAGCTGTATCCACTACGTTTTGCTGGATTTTCTGTTCAAGGGCATTGGTATTACCACACAGGCTATGATGTAGCCAGTCAGAATACTCTCCACTCCAAATCTATAGAACTTTATCAAATTTTTTGATGGCATCACAAGATCATACAAGACAAAGGAGCAGAAGTAGGCCATTTGGCCCATCGAGTCTGCTTCACCACTCCACCATGAGCTAAACTATTCTCCCATCTAGTTCCAATTTCCGGCTTTTCCCCTTATCCCTTGATACCCTGACTAAATAGATACCTATCAATCTCCTCCTTAAACACCCTCAATGATCAGGTCTCCACAGCTGTATGTGGCAACGAATTCCATAAATTCACAACCCACTGGCTAAAAAAATTTCTCCTCATCTCTGTTTTAAATGGGTACCCTCTAATTCTAAGACTGTGGCCTCTTGTCCTGGACTCACCCACCAAGGGAAACAGCCTTTCCACATCTACTCTGCCCAACCCTTTCAACATTCAAGATGTTTCTATGAGATCCCCTCTCATTCTTCTATACTCTAATGAATACAGTCCAAGAGCCGACAAACACTCCTCAAATGTTAGCCCCTGCATGCCAGGAATCATCCTTGTAAATCTTCTCTGAACTCTCTCCAACATCAGTGCGTCCCTTCTAAGATAGGGGGCCCAAAACTGCACACAGTATTCCAAATGAGGTCTCACCAGTGCCCCATAGAGCCTCATCAACACCTCCTTACTCTTATACACTATTCCTCTTGAAATGAATGCCAACATAGCATTCGCTTTCCTTACTGCTGATCCAACCTGGTGGTTAACCTTTAGGGTATCCTGCACAAGGACCCCCAAGTCCCTTTGCACTTCCGATTTTTGAATTTTCTCCCCATCTAAATAATAATCTGCCCGATTATTTCTTCTTCCGAAATGTACAACTGTACATTTCCCTACATTGTATCTCATCTGCCATTTCTTTGCCCACTCTCCTAAACTGAGCAAGTCTCTATGCAACCTTTCCATTTCTTCAACACTTCCTGCTCTTCCACCTATCTTGGTGTCATCCGCAAGCCTAGCCACAAAACCATTTAATCCATAATCTGAGTCGTCGATATACATTGTAAAAACAAGCGGCCCCAACACCGACCCCTGCGGAACACCACTAGTAACCAGCAACAATCAGAATAGGATCCCTTTATTCCCACCCTTTGCTTTCTGCCTATCAGCCAATGCTCCACCCATTTCAATATCTTTACTGTAATTCCATGGGTTCTCATCTTATTAAGCAGCCTCTTATGCGGCACCTTATCGAAGGCCTTTTGAAAATCCAAATACACAACATCCACAGCCTCTCCCTTGTCAATCTTATTTGAGATTACCTCAAAAAATTCCAATAGGTTGGTGAAGCAGGATCTTCCCTTCATGAAACCATGCTGGCTTGGGCCTATCTTGTCATGCACCTCAAGGTATTTCATAACCTCGTCCTTGAGGATCGACTCCAATAACTGTCCAACTACTGATGTCAGACTAATAGGTCTGTAATTTTCTTTTTGCTGCCTCCTCCTTTCTTAAACAGCCGAACTACATTTGCGACCTTCCAGTCCTCCGGAACCATGCCAGAGTCCATTGATTCCTGGAAGATCATTTCCAATGCCTCCACAATCTCCAAAGCCACCTCCTCCGGAAACCGTGGGTGTACCTCATCTGGTCCGGGAGACTTATCTATTCTTAGTCCATTTAGCTTCCCAAGTACTTTCACTCTAGTAATCTTGACAGTACCTAATTCTATTCCCTGAGACCTCTGGCTATCAGGTATTTTGCTAATGTCTTCCACTGTGAAGACTGATGCAAAATACTCACTTAGTTCCTCTGCCATCTCTTTGTTACCCATTATAATTTCTCCAGCATCATTTTCAATCGGTCCTATATCTACCCGTGTCACTCTTTTACTCTTCATATATTAAAAAAAACTCATGTTAATTGCCAACTTCCTTTCATAATTAATCTTTTCTTCCCGTTGACTTTCTTAGTTTCCTTCTGTAAGTTTTTAAAAGTCGTCCAGTCCTCAGTTTTCCCACTAATTTTTGCTTCCTTGTACGCCGTCTCTTTTGCTTTTGTTTTAGCCTTAACCTCTCTCGTTAGCCACATTTGTGCCATTTTTCCACTCATGATTTTCTTTTTTCTTGGAATATATTTTTCTTGCACTTTCCTTATTTCTTGTAGGAATTTCATCCAATTCTGCTCTACCATCCCTCCATCTAGCTTACTTTTCCAATCGACCTGGGCTAGCTCCTCTCTCATACCACTGTAATTTTCTTTGTTCCACTGAAATATCGATACACCTGATACCAGCTTCTCCTTTTTAAATTTGAAACTGAACTCAATCATATTATGATCACTACTTCCAAGGGGTTCCTTTACCTCCAGCTCCCTAATCGCCTCAGGTTCGTTAAACAGCACCCAATCCAAAACAGCCAATTCCCTGGTGGGCTTATGGACAAGTTGCTCCAAAAAGCCATCCCGTAGGCATTCTACAAACTCCCTCTCCTGAGATCCAGTACCTTCCTGACTTTCCCAATTCACTTGCATATTAAAATTCCCCATAATTATCTTGACATTTTCCTTCTGACACGCTTTTTCTATCTCCAGCTGCAACTTGTAGTCCACATCCCGGCTGCTGTTTGGAGGCCTGTATATAACTGCTATTAGTGTCTTTTTACCCTCGCCATTTCTTAACTCGACCCATAAGGATTCTACCTCTTCTGATCCTATGTTCCCTCTTTCTAGAGATTTGATATTGTTACTTACCATCAGGGCCACGCCACCCCCTTTACCTACCTTCCTATCTTTCCTGTACATTGTGTATCCTTGGACATTCAGCTCCCAATCACATCCATCATTTAGCCATGACTCGGTGATTGCCACAATGTCATATCTTTTAACCTGTAGCTGTACAAGGTCATCCACTTTATTTCTAATGCTGTGTGCATTTAAGTACAGTACATTTAGATCAGCATCTGTTACAAATTTTACTATATTTCTATTGCACAGCAAATTATCCTGTCTATTCATTTGCCTGTCCTTCTTGCCATCTTTGCTGCACAGTAGCTTTGACTCTTCTATTTTCCCTTTGACTCTTTGACTCTTCTATTTTCCTCTTCCTCGACCCTTACACCTTGGTTTCCTTCCCCCTGCCAACTTAGTTTAAACCTTCCCTAACAGCTATATTAAACAATCCCGCCAGTATATTAGTACCCTTTGAGTTCAGGTGTAACCCATGGTTTTTGTATAAGTTATACCTCCCCCAAAATAGATCTCAATGATCCAAGAATTTGAAGTCCTGCCCCCTGTACCAGTTAGTTAGTCACATGCTGAATCTTTAGAAACTTGTAAGGAAGCAAAGGTGCTGCCGTGCTTTCTCTGACCATATTGTATCGGCACCAGATCTCTATCCCGTTGTATCCTTTGGCAAACTTCTACACCATCGACAACACCAACAATGATATCACTTCTATGCCTACCTGTATTTTAATACATTTCATCGTTATAAGTCGCAAGCAATGAAGGTGCCAGTACAGAACTTCACTAGTCACGAATCTCAACAGAACACCACTGGTCAGACGACCAGAACCCAGCAGAACACCATTGGTCACACGACCAGAACCCAGCAGAACACCAATGGTCAGACGACCAGAATCCAACAGAACACCACTGGTCAGACGACCAGAATCCAACAGAACACCAGTGGTCAGACGACCAGAACCCAACAGAACACCACTGGTCAGACGACCAGAACCCAACAGAACACCACTGGTCAGACGACCAGAACTCAACAGAACACCACTGGTCAGACGACCAGAATCCAACAGACCACCACTGGTCAGACGACCAGAATCCAATAGACCACCACTGGTCAGACGACCAGAACCCAGCAGAACACCACTGGTCAGACGACCAGAACCCAGCAGAACACCACTGGTCAGACGACCGGAATCCAGCAGAACACCACTGGTCAGACTACTGGAACCCTACATAAGACATAGGAGCAGAAATTGGCCTTTCACCCATCGAGTCTACTCCACCATTTCATCATGGCTGATCCCCGATCCCACTTAACCCCATACACCTGCCTTCTCACCATAAGCTTTGATGCCCTGACGGATGAAGGAAATGATCAAATTCTGCCTTGTGTATTCCTACGGATTTGGCTTCCACTGCAGCTGTGGCCGAGCATTCCACAGATTCACTGTTCTCTGGCTAAAAAAATTCTTCCTTACCTCTGTTCCAAAGGGTCACCCCTCAATTTTGAGGCTGTGCCCTCGAGTTCTGGATCCACCCACCATAGGAACCATCCTCTCCACATCCACCTATCTAGTCCTTTCAACGTTCAGTCGGTTTCAATGAGATCCCCCACCCCCCGCGTTGTTTTAAATTCCAGTGAGTACAGGCCCAAAGCTGCTAAACAATCCTCATGAGTTAGCCCTTTCATTCCTTGTATCATCCTCTTGAACCTCTGAATTCTCTCCAATGACAACACATCCTTTCTGAGATGTGGGGCCTAAAACTGTTGGCAATACTCTAAGTGTGGCCTGACTTGTGTCTCATAAAGGCTCAGTATTATCTCCTTGCTTCTATATTCTATTCCCCTTGAAATAAATGCCAACATTTCATTTGCCGCCTTCACTACAGACTCAACCTGTAAATTAAACTTCTGTGAGTCTTGCGCAAGGACTGCTAAATCCCTCTGCATCTCTGAAATTTGAAAATCATCTACCCATTTAGATAATAGTCCATATTATTTTTCCTGTTACCAAAATGCATTATCTTACATTTCCCAACATTGTATTCCATCTGCCACTTTTTTGCCCATTCTTCCAATTAGTCTTAAGTCTTGCTGCAATCGCACTGCTTCCTCAGCTCTACCTACCTCTCCTCACATCACGTCATAGACCTCCAGAACCCTACCGAACACCTCTAGTCACAGACCTCCAGAACCCCATAGAACGCCACAAATCACAGTCCTCCAGAAGCCCGTCGAGCACAACTAGTGACAGACCTCGAAAACATTACAGAACAATAGTGAGAGACCTACATATCACCACTTATCACAGATCCCCAGAACACCACTATTCACGGACCTCCAGCACCCCACAGAACACCGCTTGTCACAGATCTGCAGAAAGCTATCACACACCGCTGGTCAGAGACCTCCAGAACCCAACACTTCAGCTGGTTACAGACCTCCAGAACTCTGCAAAACACCACTTGTCACCAATCTGCAGAAAGCTATCGATCACCACTGGTTAGAGATCTTCAGAACCCTAAAGAACAGCAATAGTGACAGACTTCCAGACCCTGCAGAACACCACTAGTAAAAGATTTCCAGAACCCTCACAGAGCAATACTTGTCACAGACCTGCAGAACAATCCAGAACAATACTAGTCAGGTACCTCAGAACACCAGTTGTTACAGAACAGCACTAGTCACAGATCTGCAGAAACCTATAGTACACCACTGATCAGAGATCTCTAAAACCTGAAATGAACAATGTGGGTGACAGACCTGCTGAACCCAACAAAGCACCATTAGTCGTAGACATGCAGATCATCACTAGTTATAGATCTCCAGGACCCTACAAAACAGCATTCATCACAGACCTGCATAACTCTCCAAAACACCATTTGTCACAGACCTGCAGAACTCTCCAGAACACCATTTGTCACAGACCTAAAGAACTCTCCAGAACACCATTTGTCACAGACCTAAAGAACTCTCTAGAACACCACTTGTCACAGATCTGCAGAACTCTCCAGGACACCACTTGTCACAGACCTGCAGAACTCTCCAGAGCACCACTTGTCACGGTCCTGCAGAACTCTCCGGAACACCACTTGTCACGGTCCTGCAGAACTCTCCGGAACACCACTTGTCACGGACCTGCAGAACTCTCCGGAACACCACTTGTCACGGACCTGCAGAACTCTGCAGAACACCACTTGTCACGGACCTGCAGAACTGTCTAGAACACCACTTATAACAGACCTGCAGAACTCTCCAGAACACCACTTGTCACGGTCCTGCAGAACTCTCCGGAACACCACTTGTCACGGACCTGCAGAACTCTCCGGAACACCACTTGTCACGGACCTGCAGAACTCTGCAGAACACCACTTGTCACGGACCTGCAGAACTGTCTAGAACACCACTTATAACAGACCTGCAGAACTCTCCAGAACACCACTTGTCACAGACATGCAGAACTCTCCAGAACACCACTTGTCACAGACCTGCAGAACCTCTAGAACACGACTTGTCACAGACCTGCAGAACTCTCCAGAACCATACTGAACATCACTGCTCACCGACCTGCAGAACCCTAAAGAATATCACAAATCACAATCCTCCAGTAACTTGTTGGAACACAACTAGTGACAGACCTGCAGAGCACCACTTGTGGCTGACTTCCAGAACACCACTATTCACGGACCTCCAGCAACCTGAAGAACACCACTGGTGACAGATTTCCAGAACCCCACAGAACACGACTTGTCACAGATCTGCAGAAAGCTATCACACACCGCTGGTCAGAGACCTCCAGAACCCAACACTTCTGGTTACAGACCTCCAGAACCCCACAGAACAACACTTGTCACAGATTTGCAGAAAGCCATCACACACCGCTGGTCAGAGACCTCCAGAATCTTACAGAACACTGGCCACACCTGTAGACCTTTGAGTTTGCCTAGCACTTTTTCCTTTGTAATAGCATTGGCACTTACTCCTACTCGCTGACACTCACGGACCTCTGGCATACAGGTAGTGTTTATCACAGTGAAGACAGATGCAAAGTACGCATTAAATTCATGTGCCATTTCTTTGTCCCCCATTACCTCACCAACATAATTTTCCAGTGGTCCAATATTAACTCTCAACTCCCTTTTACTTGTTATACAGCTGAAAAAAACTTGATATCCTATTTTATTTTATTGCACTCAGATTTCTTTTTTTCTCTTGTTGCAGATTTTTTAGTTGCCTTTTGTTGGATTTTAAAAGCTTCCCAATCAACCAACTTCCCACACACTTTTGCTACTGAAATCCTCCGGTTTCCTTGGCTGTGTAAGTCTTGGGAAAACACTCTCCTGTCCCGCCAAACTCTTGAGATTGAAACAGCTCTCCTGCCTCAAATCCCGGTTTGTGTGGTTGTTGTGTAATTTGCTACCCTGTTACAAGTAGTGCCACAAAATAACAGAGTTATTAAGGCAATTATATACATGAATCTTGACTGAAGGGTTAGTAAAGAAAAACAAAAAGCAAAGGACCCATTCTAATTAAACAGTCCAATGTGTACAAGTTGCAGCTGATCTTGATCTTCTGAAAGCACACACCACCTTCCAAACGTCGCTCCCAATCCATCTCGAACAAACGGGTCTCCCACCGGGTCATATCCTACCACCAGTCCTCCCCAGCATGTTCTCTCTTCAACTCCCGCTGAACAAAAAACTAACCCCAAGACCAACCTCAGTGTTCCTCGCTAAGAAATCCTCCCTGACTGGATGGCACACATTCCACATCATCCCTTATCCTCAACAATAACCCAAACAGGCTGAAAGCAGAACAGACTGCTCTTATTGAAGGGCTGTACCCGCAGCATAACAGTAAAGATGTGAACAAGGGCATTACACTCCCTTATATGCCCTTTCCTTGGCTTTTATGCAGTCCTTAACTTCCCTTGTCAGTCACAGTTGAATACCCCTGCCTTTTGAGAAATTCTTCCTCTATGAGACATATCTATCAAGCACCTGTGAACTATTCCCAGAAACCTCAGCCATCTTTGCTCTGCTGTCATCTCCTCCTCCAATCCTCTGTAATTCTCTGTCTCGTGCCTCTATAATTCCTGCCTCTATAATTCCATGCATCTACAAGCTCCTCTCTCATGCCTCTGTAATTCCCTTTATTCCATTGCGATACTGATACATGTGACTTATGCTTCTCCCTCTCAAATTGCAGTATGAATTCAATCATATATGATCACTTCCTCCTAAGGGTTTAAGCTCCCTAATAAGTTCTGGGTTATTACACAACACCCAATCTAAGATAGCCTTTCCCCGAGTAGGCTCAAGCACAAGCTGCTCTACAAAGCCATCTCATTGGCATTCAACAAATTTCCTCTCTTGCGATCCGACACAAACTAATTTTTCCAATCCCCTGCATATTGAAATCCCCCATTACAATTGTGTCACTACCCTTATTACATGCCTTTCCAGCTCCCTTTGCAATCTCAACCCCACATCTTGGCTACTATTTGGAGGCCTATATATGATTCCCATAATTTTTTTTTTGCATTTTCTTCACTTCATTCACAAAGATTCAATAGTCTCCGACCCTACGTCACCTCTTTCTAAAAATGTAATTTCATCTCTTACCAACAGAGCCACACCACCACCTCTGCCTGCCTACCTGCCTGTCCTTTCAATTCAAGGTATATCCTTTGATGTTAAGCTCCCAACGATGGCCTTCTTTCAGCCACGACTCAGTGATGCCCACAGTGTCATACCGGCGGGTCTCTAATTGCACCACAAGTTCGTCCACCTTATTCCGAATGCTACGTGCATTTAGATACAGCACCTGCATTCTTCATCCTTTTGAATTTTGCCTCAGTGGTATAACTTAACTCATTGCTCTGTCTGTATTCGTACCCAATCGTTGGCTTGTCCTTCCTTACATTCATGTTACATCCATCATCTACTTGTAAACCTGCTGGCTCATCCTCAGCTCTATCATACTGGTTCCCACCCCCCTGCCATATTAGTTTAAACCACTCCCAACAGCTCTGGTAAACTGGCCTGCAAGAATATTGGTTCCCTGGGATTCAAGTGTGACCCGTCCCTTTGGTACAGGCCCCACTTGCCCCAGAAGAGGTAACATTTATGCAGAAAGTGGTGGGCAATTTGTTGGAGAAACCTTGAGAGATAGGATTTATGAGCATTTGGAGAGACATAATCTGATTAGGAATAGTCAGCATGGCTTTGTCAAGGGCAGGTCGTGCCTTACAAGCCTGATTAAATTCTTTGAGGATGTGACTAAACACATTGATGAAGGTAGAGCAGTGGATGTAGTGTATATGGATTTCAGCAAGGCATTTGATAAGGTTCCCCGTGCAAGACTAATTCAGAAAGTAAGGAGGCATGGGATCCAAGGACACAGGATAAATAGGATGCAGAACTGAGCTGAGGAGTGTCAGATGGAGTTCAACCCAGATAAGTGTGAAGTGGTTCATTTCAGTAGGTCAAATTTCGAGACAATATAATATTAATGGTAAGGCTCTTGGCAGTGTGGAGGATCAGTGAGATCTTGGGGTCTGAGTCTATAAGACACTCAAGGTTCTGCACAGGTTGACAGTGTTATTAAGAAGGCGTATGGTGTGTTGGCTTTCATCAACCATGGTATTGAGTTCAAGAGCCATGAGGTAATGCTACAGCTATATAGAACCCTGGTCAGACCCCACTTGGAGTACTGTGCTCAGTTCTGGTCACCTCACTACATGAAGGATGTGGAAACTACAGAAAGGGTGCAGAGGAGATTTACAAGGATGTTGCCTGGATTGGAGAGCATGCCTTATGAGAATAGGTTGAGTGAACTCGGCCTTTTTTCCTTGGAGCAACGGAGGATGAGAGGTGACTTGTTGGAGGTGTATAGGATGATGAGAGGCATTGATCATGTGGATAGCCAGAGGCTTTTTCCCAGGCCTGAAATGGCTAACACGAGGGGGCGTAGTTTTCAGGTGCTTGGGAATAGGTACCAAGGGAATGTCAGGGGTAAATTTTTCACATAGTGGTGAGTGCGCGGAATGCACTGCCAGCGAAGGTGGTAGAGGTGGATACAATAGGGTCTTTTAAGAGACTCTTAGATAGGTACATGGAGCTCAGAAAAATAGAGGGCTATGCGCTAGGGAAATTCTAGGGAGTTTCTAGAGTAGGTTACATGATCAGCACAACATTGTGGGCCGAATGGTCTGTAATATGTTGTAGATTGTTTCTGGATCTGAATCCCTTCCTCCTGCTCCAAATCGTCTGCCACCTCACTCTATTCCTATCCTCACAGCAATCCTGAGATTACTACCCTTGAAGTCCTGCTTCTCATCTTCCTTCCTAACTCCCTTTTATCAGGAACTGCTCCCTTTTTCTACCTTTGTCATTGATACTAATATGTGCCACGACCTCTGGCTGATCACCCTCCCTCTTCAGGATACTGTGGACACGATCAGAAGCATCATGGACCCTGCCACCTGGGAGCCAAACTACCATCCATGTTTTCTTTTCACATCCACAAAATTGCTTGTCTGTCCCCCTGACTATAGAGTCACCAATTACTGCTGCCATCCTTTTCATTTCCCTACCCTTCTGAGCCACAGGGCCGGACTCTGTGCCAGAGGCACGGCCGATGTTGCTTTCCCCCAGGAGTTCGTCCCCCCACAACAGTTCTCAAAATGGAGTACTTATTGTTGAAGAGGACGGCCACAGGGGTGCTCTCCACTATCTGACATTCCCCCTTCCCTCTCCTGACAGTCACCCATTTATCTGTCTCCTGTAGCCTTGGGGTGACTACCTCCCTGTAACTCTTGTCTATCACTGCTTCACTTTCCCTAACAAGCGGAAGGTCATCGAGATGCAGCTCCAGTTCCCTAACACGGTCTCTGAGAAGCAGCAGCTCGATGTACCTGGTACAGACGTGGCCATCGGGGAGGCTGGAAGTCTGCTGGAAATCCCATACCTGACACCCAGAGCAGAACACTGGCTCTGTAGACATACCCCTATTCTCTCTAGAGTTGAATAAGAAATAAGAAATGAACTTATCTTGCCTCCGCCTGAACTCGCCGAAGCCTCCTTGAGCCAAAGCCTTACTACTCTGCCTCAGACTACTCCAATTATGACCGCCCCGCTGGGCAGTATCTCCCTTTAATGGAGATGCTCTTCACCAGACCTGCGGAGGAACGCTTCTGTTGTGTTTGTGCGGTACTCCAATCACCAAAAAAAAGTCGATAAACTTCCTGCTTTTTAAAGTTCTTTGCTGCACCTGCACAGAAATGCTTTTTTCTGTTAAGGGTGAAAGGTGAAATGTTTAAGGGAAACATGAGAGGGAACTTCACTCAGAGGGTGGTGAGATTGTGGAATGAACTGCCAGTAAAGTAGTGAATGCAGGTTCGGTTTCAACATTTATGACAAATCTGGATAGGTACATGGATGGGAGGCCCTTGGAGGGCTATGGTCCAGGTGTAGGGCGATGGATAATAGTTCAGCATGGACTAGATGGACCGAAGGGCCTGACTGACGTTCTATGCCTTTCATAGCAGTGGGTTAGAAGCTGCCTTCAGCCTGTTAGTTGTGTTTTCAGTCTTTTGTATTTTCTGCCCAGTGGAAGAGTGTGTCTGGTGTGGGTGGGGTCTTTGATTTGGCTGGATGCCTTCCTGAGGCAGTGAGAAGTGAGACAGAATCCAGGCTGGATTCCATGATGTGCTGAGCTGTGTTTCCAAGTCCATGCAGTTTCTTGTAGTTACCATACCAAGCTGTTATGCACCCCAATAGGATGATTTCTGTGGTACCGGTCAACAGGGTCATGCTAAATTTCTTTTACCTCCTGGGGAAGTAGGGGCATTTTTGAGCTCTTTTGGACATGGCATCAATGTTTTTGGTCCAGGATAGATAGGTTATTGGTAATGTTGAGTCTTCACAACTTGAAGCTCAATCTCAATACTACTGATGTAGACTAATGTGTACTGTCTCCCTTTCTGATTCAATGGCAGCTTTTTTGTTTTGCTGACATTGAGGGAAAGGTTGTTGTCATTGCACCATGTCACTAAGCTCTATCTCCTTCCTATATTCCAACTCATCATTATATGTGGTGGTGTCATCTGTAAACTTGCAGATGGAATTGGAGCAGAATCTGGCCATGTAGTCATGAACGTACAGGGAGTAGGGTAGGGGCCTGGGGATATAACCTTCTCGAGCCCCATGGTTTAGAATCATTCTGGTGAAGGTTTTTCTGTCTATCCTGACTAATTGCGATCTGTTGGTCAGGAAGTCAAGGATCCAGTTGCAGAGGGAGGCATTGACTCCCAGGGTTTGGAGTTTGGTGATGAGTTTGCTTGGAATTGTAGTATTGAAGGTGGATATGAAGTCAATAAGCAGCAATGTGACCGGGTGTCTTTACTGTCTTGATGCTCCCGAGATGAGTGTAGGGCCAGAGAGATGCCATCTGCCATAGACTCGTATGCAAATTACAGTGGGTTAAAGTTATCTGGAAGGCTGTAGTTAATATGTGTCTCTCAAAGCACTTCATGATGTTAGATATCAGAGCCATTGTGTGACTGTCATTTTCCTATGCTCCAGGGAATAAAATCCTAACCTATTCAACCTTTCCCTGTAACTCGTATCCTTAAGACCCAGCAACACTCTTATAATTTTTTTCTGTACCTGTCCTTCACCAATTTCAGTGCAACATCTCAACCCCTGTACTCAACACTCTGATTTATGTAACATCCCAACTCCTGTATTCAATACGCAAACACGAGGAATTCTGCAGATGCTGGAAATTCAAGCAACACACATCAAATTTGCTGGTGAACGCAGCAGGCCAGGCAGCATCTCTAGGAAGAAGTACAGTCGATGTTTCGGGCCGAGACCCTTCGTCAGGACTAACTGAAAGAAGAGCTAGTAAGAGGTTTGAAAGTGGGAGTGGGAACTTCCGCTAATGCTCCACCTCCCCTTCGCACCCCTTCCGTTATTTATTTCTATCTCTCTCTCCTTTTTCTCCCTCTGTCCCTCTCACTATACCCCTTGCCCATCCTCTGGGTTTCCCCCCCTCCCCCTTTTCTTTCTCCCTAGGCCTCCTGTCGCATGATCTTCTCATATCCCCTTTGCCATTCACCTGTCCAGCTCTTGGCTCCATCCCTCCCCCTCCTGTCTTCTCCTATCATTTTGGATCTCCCTCTCCCACTCCCACTTTCAAATCTCTTACTAGCTCTTCTTTCAGTTAGTCCTGATGAAGGGTCTCGGCCCGAAACGTCGACTGTACCTCTTCCTAGAGATGCTGCCTGGCCTGCTGCGTTCACCAGCAACTTTGATGTGTGTTTCCTGTATTCAATACTCTGATTTATGTAACATCCCAACACCTGTGTTCAACACTCTGATTTATGAAGGCCAATGTACCAAAAGCTCTCTTTATGACCCTGTCTAGCAGTGACACCACTTTCAATGAATTATGGACCTGTATTCCAAGATCCCTCTGTTCTACCACAGCCCTCAGTGCCCTACCATTCACTGTGTAAATCCTACCCTGGTATATCCCTCCTAAGGTGCAACACCGCGTACTTGTCTGCATTAAAATCCAGCAACCAGCTGGTCCAGATCCTACTACAAGCCATGATAGTCGTCTTCACTGGCCACTACACCCCCAATCTTGGTGTCACGCAAATTTGCTGATCCAGATAACCACAATATTATCCAGATCACTAATATAGATGACAAACAACAATGGCATTCCACTAGTCACAGGTCTCCAGTCAGAGAGGCAACCATCTACAACCATTCTCTGGATTTTCCTGTGAATCCAACGACTAATCGAATTTACTACTTCATGTTCAATGCTAAGCAACTGGAAGTAGCCTCCCACGTGATGGTGACTGTGAGAAGGTGGCATTGTCCAGCTGTTACCTTCTGGAGGGGCACCTTCTGTTAGCATTGCCGATGTTGGGGAGGGATGTGCCTGTGTTGTATTGGGCTGAGTCCACTACTCTCCAGGGCTTTGCTCTCTGCACTATCTTCAATGTAGTGGGGTTGGCCACGGTTCTGCTGCAGAGTTCAAGGCAATGGGAGAGCCGGCGACCTATGATGAGTGACTCCCCATTGCGGTGATGTGGACTGTCAGAGAACAAGCTTACAGTGGGAGGGGTGGGGCTGACTACATGTCCATCTGTCTATCCCTGCACACAGACTTCCCTGAATGGCTGCTTGCTTTTTTTTTTGTCAGTGGTCAAGTGCGAATTCTTTAATGCGGGTGGCAGTGTGAAGGACCGAATTGCCGTGAGAATGGTGGAGGATGCAGAGAGAATGGGGATTCTCAAACCAGGCGACACCATCATCGAACCCACCTCGGGAAATACAGGTAAAAGGGAATGTGGTAGGTTCACCCTCTGAACCTTCATGGGATGGAGTTCTGGAAGTATGCTACAGCTGGAGAGAACAGCGCTGGAGAGGGTGTGAAAATGATTTACCATGATGAAACTGTATACACATTGAGAAAGGAACAACTGACCTTGTCTTGGGCTTCTTGAGGTGTCTGCCGAGTGACCTGTTGAGGGTGCCAAGGTTTAATAGGGTGGAGAGAATGTTTCCAGTGTGCGGTAGAGAATAACGAGAAGCCATCCATTTCAGATCATCACCCAGAATACAGCAGGGAGCTTGGAGCAAGGTTAATTATCTCAAGGGAGGTGAGAATGGGGAAGTTGGTGAGGAGCATGGACCAGCAGGGGAGGGGGAGGAACAGGGGCTGTACAGATTAATTCAGATGATGTTTGAGTGCAGCATAAATCCCAACACAGGCTGGATGGACCAAGTAGCTTTTTTCTGTGTAATGTCACTTAGGTACAGTAGCTGGTGGTGATCGCAGTCAACTGTCTTGAGGGGAGCAGGAAGTGTCAGGTTTTGAACTGAATTGACTATTTCTTACATCCTTCACATACAGAAGTAAAAATCTTTACGTTAAGTCTCTGTCTAAATGTGCAATCATAGTAATTTATAATAAATAGAACAGTCAATATGATATAGAAATACACTCAAATCAGTGTGAGTTAATCAGTCTGATGGCCTGGTGGAAGAAGCTGTCCCGGAGCCTGTTGATCCTGGTTTTTATGCTGCGGTACCATTTCCCGGATGGGAGCAGCTGGAACAGTTTGTGATTAGGGTGACTCAGGTCCCCAATGATCCTTCGGGCCCTTTTTTCACACTTGTCTTTGTAAGTGTCTTGAATCACAAGAAGTTCACAACTTTGAGGCATTCATCATGTGGATAGTCAGAGGCTTTTTCCTATGGCTGAAATGGCTAGCATGAGAGGACACAGGTTTAAGGTGCTTGGGAGTCGGTACAGAGGAGATGTCAGGGTAAGTTTTTTACTCTCTGAGAGTGGTGAGTGCGTGGAATGGGCTGTCGGCAGCAGTGGTGGAGGCGGATACGATAGGGTCTTTCAAGAGACTCCTGGATGGATATGTGGAGCTTAGAAAAAGAGGTCTATGGGTAATCCTAGTTAATTTCTAAAGTAAGTACATGTTCAGCACAGCATTGTGGGCCTGTATTGTGCTGTAGGTTTTCTATGTTCTATGTTTCTGGATGCGCTGGGCTGTCCGCACCACTCTCTGCAGAGTCCTGCAATTAAGGGAGGCAGTGATGCAGCCAGTCATGATGCTCTCAATTATGCCCTTTAGAAAGTTCTTAGGACTTGGGGGCCAATAGAAAACTCCCTCAACTGTCTGAGGTGAAAGAGGCGCTGTTGTGCCTTTTTCACAACACAGCTGGTGTGTACAGACCACATGAAGTCCTCAGTGATGTGGATGCTGAGGAACCGTCTCAACCCCAGATCCATTGATGTCAATAGGGGTTAGCCTGTCTCCATTCCTCCTCTACCCTACAACCAGCTCCTTTGTTTTTGTGACATTGAGGGAGAGATTGTTTTCTTGACACCACCGTGTCAGGGAGATGACTTCTTCCCTGCAGGCCACCTTGTTATTGTTTGAGATTAGGCCAATCAATGTAGTGTCGTTGACAAATTGAATTAGCAGATTAGAGCTGTGGGTGGTGACACGGTCATGGGTATACAGAGAGTAAAGGAGGGGTTTTAGTACACAGCCCCGAAGGGCTCCTGTTTTGAGAGTCAGAGGGGTGGAGGTGAGGGAGCCCACTCTTACCACCTGCTGGCGATCTGACAGTAAGTCCAGGATCCAGCTGCACAAGAGAGGGACAGAGTCGAGATCTCTGAGCTTCCTGTCGAGCCTGGCTGGATTTATGGTGTTCAATGCTGAATTGTAGTTCAAGAACAGCATTCTCACATAAGCACCCACCTTCTCCAGATGTGTAAGGACGATTTGTAGGGCAGTGTCTATTGCGTCGTCCGTTGATTGGTTGTGTTGTAGGTGAATTGTAGGGGGTCCAGTTTGGGTGGTAGCATGCTGCAGATGTAATCTTGACCGGCCTCTCAAAGCATTTGCTTATTATTGAGGTGAGTGCGACAGGACGCCAGTCGTTCAGGCATTATACCTTGGTCTTGTTTGGTACAGGGACAATAGTGGATGTTTTGGAACAGGAGGGCACCCTACACTGGGAGAGGGAGAGATTAAAAATGTCTGTAAACACACTTGCCAGTTGTGCTGCACACATCCTGAGTACTCGCACTGGGATGCCATCTGGTCCCGCAGCCTTATGACTGTCCACTCGTTGGAAACGTGTGCATACCTCAGCCTCAGTGATGACCAGGTTGCAGGTTGTAGCGGTGGCTTTCCTCGAAGACTCAGAGTTGGCGACATCGAACCGAGCGTGAAAGCGATTGAGCTCATCTGGGAGAGAGGCCGCAATGTTGGCGGCACCACAATGTTTGGCTTTGAAGTCTGTGATGGTATGCAGCCCTCACCACAAGTCATGTGTGCTATTCGTTGTGAATCTTGGCTCAATCTTCTCCCTGTATTGTTGTCTCGCAGCCTTGATAGCTTTGTGCAGGTCGTAGCTGCTTTTCTTCTGCTCCTGCTGATTGCCGACACCGTATGCTCTGTGTCACGCGGTAAGTGCTGCTCACACGGAACTATTGATCCAGGGTTTCTGGTTCGGGAAGACCCTGACTGACTTCAGGGGGACAATATCGTCAATGCACTTCCGGATGAAGCACATGACTCCATCAGTGAACTTGGAGACATCCTCATCATGGAAAACATTCCAGTCAACATCCAGTCAGGAGTATGTTAGGGAGTGGCGATCGATTTGCACGCTGTCTCAGCCTCACCAGGACATTGTCCCTTTTCCCTTGCCTCCAGCACTTTTTCCGAGGTAGTGGCGGTGTAAGAGATGAGTCTCCCATGCATCGCGCAAGCAGGAGTTCCCAGTATAGGAAAGGCAGCACATAGTGGGTAAATGCCATCTTTCTGATGTTCAGAAGGGTCAGTCTATTGTATCTGACGTGACTATCAGCTACTTGAACAGAAAATGCTAAGTTAATTGTAGAAATTAGTTGTATACTGTAGATTTGGAACGGAACTCGCAACACAGCCGCCGTATGTGGTGCCATCTTTGTGAACTTTGACTGTGTGTAACTCTGTTGTTTTCAGGAATCGGTCTGGCTCTGGCAGCTGCAGTGAAAGGCTATCGCTGTATCATCGTGCTGCCTGAGAAGATGAGCTCAGAGAAGGTAAAACCCAAGTGCATTTCACTGACTGCTAGTGTGTACCCTGGCCTTGCACAGGCAGCTCCCACGTGTGTGTGTGCACCCTGAACTTTGCCCCCTGGATGAGTGAGTGTGGTGTGTGTGCACCTTGAACTTTGCCCCCTGGATGAGTGAGTGTGTGTGTGCACCCTGAACTTTGCCCCTTCGATGAGTGAGTGTGTCTGTGTGTGTGAGCCACATGTTCTGCTGGGTGAGTGGAGGTCAGTAGGAAGACGTGAAAGAGTCAGGAAGGGGAGCGTGACATTTGAGTGGGAATTGTGGCTCAACATTCTGGGGTTCTGCTGTTCTGAACGTGACAGAACAGGAGGGGTTAAAGGAGGAGTGTGTTACTACTCTGGGAAAATCTCAGGGTAGTGTTCAGTCAGGACAGACTGGGAAACTTTTCCAGTGAGGCATTAAGGGTGGAACTAAGTAATAAGGAAGGTATGACCACGTGAATGAGGATATATTGCAAACCACCCAACAGTCTGCGTGATTTAGTTTGCACAGAGATTGCAGACTGTTGCAAGAAACATAAGGTTCTTATTCCTTCATGACCTGGATCAACACGCTGATGTCTTGTGGAGGCTTGTGTGCTTCAAGGACTCCATCAGGGCCACCCATTTGGAACGGCTGTGGGTGAGATGCCAGATGAAGATCAATCCAACCCCAGCCCCCGAGCAGACAGACTCACATCTGTGGGCCGAAGGGCCTGTAACATGCTGTAGATTTCTACCTTTCTGTCTCTGGTGAGGAAGGCAAATGCAATGTTAGCATTCATTTGAAAAGTACTAGAATATAAAAGCAAAGCTGTAACGTTAAAGCTGTATAAATCACTGGTGAGGCCTCACTTGGAGTATTGTGAGCAGTTTTGGGCCCCTTATCTAAGAAAGGATGTGCTGAATCTGGAAAAGGTCCTAAGGAGGTTAACGGAAATGCTGTGTGAAGAGCGTTTGATGGCTCTGGGCCTGTATTCACTAGAATTCAGAAGAATGAGGGGTGACCTAATTGAAACCTATCGAATGGTGAAAGGCCTTGGTAGAGTGGATGTGGAAAGGATGTTTCCTTCAGAGAGTCTTAAGACCAGAGGACACAGCCTCAGAATAGAGGGGTGCATTTTAGAATGGAAATGAGGAATTTCTTTAGCCAGAGGGTGCTGAATATGTGGAATTCTTTGCCACAGGCAGCTGTGGAGGCCAGGTCTTTATATTTAAGGTAGAGGTTGATAATTTCTTGATTGGTCAGGATGCTTCTGAATTCCAGTGAGTACTGCCTTAGGCAACTAAATCTCTCCTCATAGTCTAACCCCTCATCTCTGGAATCAACCTGGTGAACTTCCTCTGCACCGCCTCCAAAGCCAGTATATCCTTCCTCAAGTAAGGAGACTAGAACTGCACGCAGAACTCCAGGTGTGGCCTCACCAGTACCCCGTATAGTTGCAGCATAACCTCCCTGTTCTTAAATTCAATTCCTCTAGCAATTTGCTTTTCCACTCAAATTAGTGCAGAGCACTACACTCAGTCCCCTCTTTCAGATCGTTAATGTATATCGTGAACAGTTGCAGGCCCAGCACCAACCCCTGTGGCACACCACTCACTGCTGATTGTCACCCAGAGTAACACCCATGTATCCCAACTCTCTGCTTTGTATTAGTTAACCAATCCTCTATCCATGCTGATACATCACCCCCAACTCTATGCATCCTTATCTTATGGATAAGCCTTTTGTGTGGTACCTTATCGAGTGCCTTCTGGAAATCCAAGTAAACAAGGTCCAGCTGTTCCCCTCTATCCACTGTGCTCATTATATCCTCAAAGAACTCCAGTAAGTTTGTCAGACAGGACCTGACTTTACTGAATCGATGCTGTGTCTGCCTGATGGATCCATTTAGAAACATAGAAAACCTACAGCACAATACAGGCCCTTCGGCCCACAAAGCTGTGCCAAACATGTCCTTACCCCGGAACTACCTCGGCTTACCCAGATTCCTCTATTTTTCTAAGCTGCATGTACTTATCCAGGAGTCTCTTAAAAAACCCTATCATTTTAGATTATGAAGACACACAGTCCTCTTTTATTGTCATTTAGTAATGCATGCATTAAGAAATGATACAATATTCCTCCGGTGTGATATCACAAAACACAGGACAGACCAAGACTGAAGGGGGCGTCACGTGATGACGTGGGATTGAGACGTGTAAATCCAGCTGTTCCGCAACAAATCAGTAAAGTACCGTTTAAACAAAACAAAGTTAGTAAATATTTTCTGAAAACTATTTATAAGCTTTGTAAGACTACTTTACGATATGCTTCCTAAACCGCAACAAAAGAAGTCTGCTGTTGCGAAGCAGCCGCGAGACGGGAAGAAAAAAGGGCCTACTGCAACGATGGAGCCTCGGACTCAGGTTGGATCTCCTTCGGTAGAACAGGGAGCAATGGCGGTGGTAACGGCTTCTTCGAAGAAGACACCGGAAATGCGCATGCGCAAATCGACACAACGCAAACTACAAAAACCGACAGCCACTGCAGTTGAAAATGACTCAGAGTCAGAATTGGATTCTGCAGAGAACACAGATGAAGAAGAGGAGGAAGAATTGGAAGCGACTGGAAGTAAAGGAGATGATAGAGACATGAGAGAGGCTATATTGCAATTAACGGCTGAATTAAGAAAAGTAAGAGAAGAGCTTAGAGATACGAAGATGTGCTATGATAAAGTTATGGCAAGACAGGACAAAATGGATAAGAAGCTTCAGAAGATGGAAAGAGCAATGGGGCATATGAATGATAGAGTGGAAAAAACAGAAAATGATCTGCTTGTCTGGAATTCGGAAAGAAACCGACTCTTGGAGAAAGTGGACATGTTGGAAAATTTTAGTAGACGTAATAATATTAAAATTATTGGTCTTAAAGAAGGTACGGAGGGAGATAAACCAATAGAATTTTTTCAAAGATGGATCCCGGATGTTTTGCAAATGGAAGAGGAGGTTCAACCAATTGAAATTGAGCGGACACATAGAGCTTTAAGACCAAAACCAAAAGATGACCAATATCCACGATCGATTTTAATAAAATTCTTAAGATTTCAAGACAAAGGAAGGATTCTACAGGCAGCTGCTCGAGCTGCCAAAGATAGAAAAGGGCCATTGATAATTAAAGGGAACAAAGTTTTTTTCTACCCTGATATAAGATACGAACTTTTGAAGAGAAGGAAGAAATTTAACCCAGTGAAAAAAACCCTATGAGATCATGGTTATCAATTTACACTGCGTTATCCTGCAACCTTGAAGATTTTTTTGCCTGGTGGAGAAAAAAGATTTCTTGATGACTTCCAGAAAGCAGAGCAGTTTGTGCGAGATTCTCTGAATATTCACCAGATACAAGAACAAACCCAGGAGAGCGAGATAGATTGAAGATGAAGATTGGGTTAAAGAATGGACTTGTTGGATTTTTGAAGCTGGATGAATGTATAAATATATTATTAATTATACGAGGTGGGTAAGAAAGGTTAAAACTGGAGGAATATTAGTTGGGAATAGTAATACTAATTTTGTCTATATATATATATATATATATATATATATATATATAATGTTTTTTTTGTTGTGGGGGAGCTGGAAGAAGCACTGATCGATTGCTACGCTAGTCATGTGTGCAAGCGTGGCTTTTGCTACGACCCGTAAAATGGAGGGGGGTAGTGTTGTGTATCCTTTCATTCACAACATTAGTGTGGGGGGGGGGTATTTTGTTTTTTCTTTTTTTGTTTTTTTTCTATCTTCTTTTTTCTTTCTGCCGGGAAGGTTGGGAGGGAGACACATAGCAAAATGGTGAAGTTTAAAGAGATTCCCCAAGGAACTATGAGAGTTGAGAAGATAAATAATGTTTTAGATTGGAGTAACTTTGTTAAGAATAATGACTAATTTATTGAATTTTTTGAGTTTTAATGTTAACGGGCTTAATGGACCAGTGAAAAGAAAAAGAATCCTAACACATATTAAAAAAATGAAGATAGATTTAGCTTTTTTTTTACAGGAAACGCACCTAACAGAAACAGAACATCAGAAACTAAAGAGAGATTGGGTGGGTAGTGTTGTTGCGGCTTCATTTAATTCAAAAGCGAGGGGAGTAGCAATTTTGATCAATAAAACGTTATCAATTAGAATACAAAATGTAATAGCTGATTCTGCGGGGAGATATGTGATTATACATTGTCAACTTTTTTCTGAACTATGGACTTTTATGAATATTTATGCACCAAATGAAAATGATGCAAAATTCATACAAGAAACTTTTCTGAATTTGGCGGATGCGCATGAAAAAATATTAATTGGAGGAGATTTTAATTTTTGCTTAGACCCTGTCTTAGATAGATCAACCAAGGCTGTTATAAAATCGAAGGTAGTAAATTTAACTTTATCATTGATGAAGGATTTAAATCTGATTGATATATGGAGAAGAGTCAATCCTAAAGAAAGAGACTATTCGTTCTTCTCCCATAGACATAAAACTTTTTCAAGGATAGATTTGTTTCTATTATCAATGCATATTCAACACAGTGAAAAATATGGAATATAAAGCAAGAATATTATCAGATCATTCCCCTTTATTAATGACAATAATAATGGCTGATAAGGAAGAAGTGGCTTATAGATGGAGATTTAATTCAACATTATTAAAACGTCAAGATTTTTGTGATTTTATGAAAAAACATTCAATTTTTTTTGGATACAAATTTTCATTCAGTGGATGATAAATTTATATTATGGGATGCGATGAAAGCATATCTTAGGGGCCAGATAATAAGTTATACGTCTAAAATTAAGAAAGAATATATGGCAGAACTAGATCAATTGGAAAAAGAGATTACAAAATTAGAAAAAGAATCTCAAAGATATATGTCAGAAGAAAAACGAAGACAACTTGTCAATAAGAAGTTACAATATAATACGCTTCAGACATATAGAATGGAAAAAGCAATTATAAGAACTAAACAAAGGTATTATGAGTTAGGTGAGAGAGCACATAAAATTCTTGCCTGGCAGTTGAAAACAGAACAAGCTTCCAAAACAATAAATGCAATTAGAACAAGGGCAAATAAAATATCTTATAAACCTCTTGAAATAAATGAAACCTTTAAAAATTTCTATTCTGAATTATATCAATCAGAATCCCAAAATGATGTTAACGAGTTAAAGGTTTTTATCACGTTTCTCTTCCAAAATTGAATTTGGAAGAACAGAAGGGATTAGATATGCCTTTTACATTAAAAGAAGTTGAAGAAGCTTTAGGATCACCCCAAAGTAATAAATCTCCAGGAGAAGATGGTTTTCCACCTGAATTTTATAAAAAATTTAAAGATTTATTATTTCCTCTTTTTATGGAACTAATACGTCAAGTAGAAAAAATACATAAACTTCCAGAATCTTTTTCAACAGCAATTGTAATAGTATTGCCAAAAAAAGACAGAGATCCTATGAAACCAGCATCATACAGGCCTATTTCTTTATTGAATACGGATTATAAAATAATAGCAAAAATTTTATCGAATAGATTATCTAAATATTTACCAAAATTAATGCATATGGATCAAACAGGATTTATTAAAAATAGACAATTGGCAGATAATGTAACCCGGCTACTTAGTATAATTCATTTGGCACAAAAAAGGGATGAGAAGAGTATAGTAGTAGCTTTGGATACAGAAAAAGCATTTGATAGATTAGAATGGGATTTTTTATTTAAAGTACTAGAAAAATATGGGTTAGGAACATCTTTTATAAATTGGATTAAAACTTTAAATTCTAACCCTAAAGCTAAAGTAGTGGCAAACTCTCAAATTTCAACACCATTCCAGTTAAAAAGGTCAACTAGACAAGGTTGTCCACTATCACCTGCTTTATTTGTATTGGCGATAGAGCCATTAGCAGAACTAATTAGAATTGATCCAGATATTATGGGTTTTAGGGTTAATCAGGAGGAATATAAAATTAATCTTTTTGCCGATGATGTTTTGATCTATTTAACAAACCCACAACATTCGTTACATAAATTATCTTCTAGATTGGATGAATATGGGAAGGTATCAGGTTACAAAATAAATTGGGATAAAAGTGAAATTTTACCTCTTACTAAAGGAGACTATAGTCAATGTCGATTAGTAACCCAATTTAGATGGCCGGTAAATGGTATAAAGTATTTAGGTATAAGACTTGATAATGATGTAAAGAATTTATATAAATTTAATTATTTACCACTATTGAAAAAAATTCAAGAAGATCTTGACAAATGGATGATATTACCAAACATTAGTAGGTAGAGTCAATGTTGTAAAAATGAATATATTTCCTAGATTACAGTATTTGTTTCAAACATTACCAATACAATTGCCACAGGAATTTTTTCAAGAGTTAAATAAATGTGTGAGAAAATTTCTCTGGAAGGGTAAAATGTCAAGAATATCATTGGAAAAATTGACATGTAAATTTGGGTTAGGAGGGTTACAACTTCCAAACTTTAAAAACTATTATAAAGCAAATCAACTTAGATTTATTGCATCTTTCTTCGATGATCGAAAACCAGCATGGATTAAAATAGAACTAGACAAGATAGGAGAAAATAGACCTGAAGATTTTATATATAAATGGGAATCTAAATTGATATGGGAAAAGAAAGAATCTCCTATATTAACACATTTGATTGATCTATGGAATAAGATAAATGTTGATAATGAAACACAGAAATCTCTATTAGCAAGGAGGCCTTTGTTCCAAAACAGACTTATTCCTTTTACAATGGACAATCAACTTTTATATAATTGGTACCAAAAAGGGATTAAATTTATAGGAGATTGTTTTGAACGAGGTATATTGATGTCATTTGAACAATTAAAGGATAAATATAAAATATCTAATAATACTTTCTTTTGTTACTTTCAATTAAGGGCTTACTTAAAAGGTAAGCTGGGTCAAACAATGTTTTTGCCAAAACCTAATGAAATTGAAATTTTAATACAAAAAGGGAAAATTAAAAAATTTATTTCTTGTATGTATAATTTGATTCAAGAACAGACAATTAAACAAGGAACCCATAAGTCAAAGCAAAAATGGGAAACAGATCTGAATATTAATATTGATGAAACAAATTGGTCAAGACTTTGTCTTGACAGTATGACAAATACAATAAGTGTTTGACTTAGATTAGTACAATATAATTTTTTACATCAATTATATATTACACCGCAAAAAATAAATAGATTAAATTCAAATCTATCTGATAAATGTTTTCGGTGTAATCAAGAAATTGGTACTTTTTTTACATTCTACTTGGTCTTGTTTTAAAATTCATCCCTTTTGGATAAATTTAAGAATCTTATTGGAACAAATTACTGGAACTCAACTTCCACATAACCCTGTATTATTTCTATTAGGTGATATTGAAGGGATAAAACCGAAACTTAAATTGAATAAATATCAGAAAGAATTTATAAAAATTGCATTGGCAGTAGCTAAGAAGACTATAGCAGTTACTTGGAAATCTGATTCGTATTTAAGTATGGATTGTTGGAATAATGAAATGGCTAGTTCTATTCCACTCGAAAAAATTACTTATAATTTAAGAGACAAATATGTAACATTTTTGAATATTTGGCGCCCTTATTTACGAAAGATAGGATGGCATATTTAAGTGCTCCGATAAAGACTTTGGTCACTTGGGGAAAGTAACGAATCATTATACCAAATTTATTTTGAATCCCATGGAGCATGTGGAAATCTTCCAATACCCAGGCAGTTCTTTTCTTCCTTTCTTTCTTTTTTCTTTCTTTCTTTTTAGGTAGGACTATATATGGGGGGGGGGGAGGGTAGATTCTATTTTTTCATGTATTCCTTTTGAAAATTCAATAAAAATTATATTACAAAAAAAAGGACAGACCAAGACTGAAAAAAACTAACAAAACCACATAATTATAACATATAGTTACAACAGTGCAACAATACCATAACTTGATGAAGAAGCCCATGAGCACAGTAAAAGTTCAAAGTCTCTCAAATGTTCCACATCTCACGCAGGCGGAGAGAAGGAAGAAAAACTCTTCCTGCCATACCCGACCACGGTCCAACTCTTGAGTCATCCAAAAACTTCGAGCTCTGAACAGCTCTCCGACACCGAGTGCTGAGCACCATCTCTGTCCGAACGATTTGACCTCAATCTTGGTCACCAACAGCAGGCAAGGCCAGGCATTTTGAGGCCTTATCTCCGAAAGATTCCCGACTGCGCAGTAACGACAGCAGCGAACGAGCGTTTCAGAAATTTTTCCAGATGTTCCTCTGTGCTTTCACATCCATCTTCATCAAATCAGAATTGTCCATGGCCCCTATTTAACAGATACGATATCATTTTTCACCGGAGGGCTGCGCACGCGCGGTGCACTGCCATCTTCTCTTCCCGCCTTTCCGCCTCCACCACTGCCGCTGGCAGCCCATTCCACGCATTCAGCACTCTCTGTGTAAAAAAACTTGCCCCTGACATCTCCTCTGAACCTACTTCCAAGCACCTTAAAACTATGCCCTCTTGTACTAGCCATTTCAGCCCTGGGAAAAAGCCTCTGACTATCCACACGATCAATGCCTGTCATTATCTTGTACACCTCTATCAGGTCACCTCTCATCCTCCGTCGCTCCAAGGAGAAAAGGCCAAGTTCACTCAACCTATTCTCATAAGGCATGCTCCCCAATCCAGGCAACATCCTTGTAAATCTCCTCTGCACCCTTTCTATGGTTTCCACGTGCTTCCTGTAGCAAGGTGATCAGAATTGAGCACAGTACTCCAAGTGGGGTCTGACCAGGGTCCTATATAGCTGCAACATTACCTCTTGGCTCTTAAACTCAGTCCCATGGTTGATAAAGGCCAATGCACCGTATGCCTTAACCACAGAGTCAACCTGCGCAGCAGCTTTGAGATGCCTCACTATTTCTTCTTTGGTGATAGTTTAAAGCATTTTCCCAACTACAGATGTTAAACTAACTGGCCTGTAGTTACCTACCTTTTGTCAACATCCATTTTTGAGCAGTGTGTGACATTCACTGTCTGCCGGGACCTGCCCGGGATCCAGAGAATTTTGGTAAATCATCCAAAGCCTCAACGATGACCTCTGCCATTTCTTTCAGTACCCTGGGATGCATTCCATCAGGAGCAGGGGACTTGTCTATCTTTAGGCCACAAGTTTGTTTAATAGAACATAGAATGGTACAGCACATTACAGGCCCTTTGGCCCACGATGTTGTGCCGACCCTCAAACCCTGCCTCCCATATAAGCTCCCACCTTAAATTCCTCCATATACCTGTCTAGTAGTCTCTTAAAATTCACTAGTGTATCTGCTTCCACCACTGACTCAGGCAGTGTATTCCATGCACCAACCACTCTCTGATTAAAAAACCTTCCTCTAATATCCCCCTTGAACTTCCCACCCCTTACCTTAAAACCATGTCCTCTTGTATTGAGCAGTGGTGCCCTGGGGAAGAGACGCTGGCTGTCCACTCTATCTATTCCTCTTAATATCTCGTATACCTCTATCATGTCTCCTCTCATCTTCTCTCCAAAGAGTAAAGCCCTAGCTCCCTTAATCTCTGATCATAATGCATACACTCTAAACCAGGCAGCATCCTGGTAAATCTCCTCTGTACCCTTTCCAATACTTCCACATCCTTCCTATAGTGAGGCGACTAGAACTGGACACAGTACTCCAAGTGTGGCCTAACCAGAGTTTTATAGAGCTGCATCATTACATCGCGACTCTTAAACTCTATCCCTCGACTTATGAAAGCTAACACCCCATAAGCTTTCTTAACTACCGAATCTACCTGTGAAGCAACTTTCAGGGATCCGTGGACATGTACCCCCAGATCCCTCTGCTCCTCCACACTACCAAGTATCCTGCCATTTACTTTGTACTCTGGCTTGGAGTTTGTCCTTCCAAAGTGTACCACCTCAAACTTCTCTGGGTTGAACTCCATCTGCCACTTCTCAACCCACTTCTGCATCCTGTCAATGTCTCTCTGCAATCTTTGACAATCCTCTACACTATCTACAACACCACCAACCTTTGTGTCGTCTCCAAACTTGCCAACCCACCCTTCTTTAGCACTGCCTCTTTATGGAGCCAAAAGAGATGGGGAGATCTTCAATGGATTTTTTGCATATGTGTTTGTTCTGGAGACGAACTCAGAAGTGAGGCGAAGCAGCAGCGAGATCATGGACCCTGTACAGATTACAGAGGAGGAGCTGTTTGCTATCCTAAGCAAAATTGGGTGGATAAATCCCCAGGGCCTGACAAGGTGTTCTCTGAGACCCCATGGGAAGCAAGTGCAAAAGTTGCAGGGGCTCCAGCATAGATATCTCAATCATCCTTATTGAAAGGCAAGGCTCCAGGGGATTGGAGGATAGCTAATATTGTTCCACTCTTTAAGAAAAGTTGTAAAAATAAACCAGGAAATTATATGCCAGTGAATCTGATATCAGTTGTGGGAAATTTGCTGGAAGGTATTTTAAGAGACTGGATTTGTAGGTATTTGGGTAGATGGAATGATTAAGGATATTTCAGCATGGCTTGTGTGTGGCAGGTTGTTTCTAACCAATCTTCTAGAATTCTTCAAGGATGTTACCAGGAAATTTGATGAAGGCAAGGCAGTGAATGTTGTGTACATGAATTTCAGCAAGTCATTTGACAAGTTCCTGCATGGGAGATTGGTCAAGAAGGTTCTGTCATTTGGCATTCAAGATGGGGTAGTAAATTGGATTAGACATTGGCTTTGTGGGAGAAGCCAGAGAGCAGTATTAGATTGCTGCCTCTCTGGCCTGTGTTAATGGTGTGCCACAGGGATCAGAGCTGGGTCTGTTGTTGTTTGTCATCTATATCAACAATCTGGAAGATAATGTGGTTAACTGGATCAGCAAACTTCCAAATGACACCGAGGCTGGAGGTATAGTGGACAGCGAGGAACACTATTGGGACTTGCAGTGGGATTTGGTCAGGCTGAAAATGGCAGATGGAAGTTAATGCAGACAAGTGTGAGGTCTTGCACTTTAGGAGCACCAACCAGAGAGGGCCTTTCACAGTGAACAGTAGCACACCGCGGTGTGCTGTAGGACAGAGGGATCTGGGAATAGAGGTCCATAATAAATTGTAAGTTGCGTCGGAGATAGATATGGTTGTAAGAAAACTTCTGGCACATTGGCCTTCATAGATCAAGGTACTGAGTACAGGAGTTTGGATGTTATGTTGAAATTGTATAAAATGTTGGTGAGGCCTAATTTGGAGTATTGTGTGCACTTTTGGTCACCTACCTACAGGAAAGTTATAAATAAGATTGAAAGAATACAGACAAAATTTACAAGAATGTTGCCAGGTCTGGGTTATAAGGCAGATTATAATTGAATAGATTAGAACTTTTTTTCCCCTAGACTGTAGAAGATTGAGAGGAGGTTTGATACAGGTATACAAAATTATGAGCGGTATAGATAGGGTCAATGCAAGCAGGCTTCTTCCACTGAGGTTGGGTGGGACAACAACCCAACCTCAGTGGTTTAAGAGTGAAGGATGAAATGTTTAAATGGACCGTGAGGGGAACCTTCTTCACTCAGTGGGTTGAGAGAGTGTGGAATGAGCTACCAGTGTAAGTGGTAGATGCAATTTTGATTTCAACATTTAAGAGAAGTTTGTATAGGAGCATGAATGGGCAGGGTATGGAGGCTAAGGTCAATGGGACTAGGCAATTTAAATGGTTTGACATGTACTAGATGGGCCAAAGGCCATGTTTCTGTGTCTATGACTATTTGGTTCAGTAGGGATTGAGGTGTTGTGTGTGATGCACTGATTGGAGGTCAGGGTTGTCCTGGTGTGAATGGGGTTGGAGTACAGACCGTTTCTCACTCCCTGACGGGTGTTCGGTAAGCTTGCCTTCCGCCTGTCTGTTGGAATCACTGATGCACACTCCTCCTCTGCAGGTGGATGTACTGCGAGCACTTGGTGCCGAGATTATCCGAACACCCACCCAAGCCAGTTTCGATTCACCAGAATCACACGTCGGTGTTGCTTGGAGGTTGAAGAATGAAATTCCCAACTCGTGTATCCTGGACCAGGTGGGCATTGAACGAGCAGCTGGCCCTGGTTCCCACTGGCCCAAGGTTGACTCTGAATAATTGTCTTTCCTTATAAATCTTTTTATTGAATTAGTACACAAAAGGTAAACCATATAGGCACTGATACACAGTTGCAATATAACCTTACAAGAGATATTAATACACAAAAAAAAGTTAGAAACAGTGCAGTTTAGATATAAAATAACCAGGTAATATAATAGTATACTAATTTTCAAATATGTCAATAAGGAAAAAAAAACCCATCGTGCAACTAATCTAAAAAGCAAAGCAAAGCAATGGGCTAACTAGGTATCAAGTAGAGTTAAACAACTTAAAACAATCACGTCCTCAAACCCGACCTCCATTAAAAACAGTTAAAAAGCAAGAAGGGAATGTAAATATGGACAGAGAAAGAAAAAAAAGTTACATTAAATGAAAATGTTGAATAAAAAATCTCCAAGTCTGTTCAAATTTAACTGAAGAATCATAAAGATTACTTCTAATTTTCTCCAGATTTAAACATAGTATTGTCTGGGAAAACCAAAAGAATGTAGTTGGAGCATTAATCTCCTTCCAATGTTGTAAAATACATCTTTTCGCCATTAAAGTAAGAAATGCAATTAATCTACGGGCTGAAGGGGAAAGATTACTGGAAATTTTAGGTAATCCAAAGATAGCAGTAATAGGATGGGGAGAAATATCTATATTCAATACATTTGAAATAATATTAAAAATATCCTTCCAAAAAGTTTCCAGAGTAGGACAGGCCCAAAACATATGAGTTAAGGAAGCTATCTCCCCATGACATCTGTCACAAAGAGGGTTAATATGAGAATTAAAAATGAGCTAATTTATCTTTAGACATATGTGCTCTATGGACAACTTTAAATTGAATTAGGGAGTGTTTAGAACAGATAGAGGAAGTATTGACTAGTTGTAAAATATGTGCCCAGTCATCCACCGGAATAATAAGACCCAATTCCTTTTCCCAATCTGACCTAATCTTATCAAATGGAGCTTTCCTAAGTTTCACAATAGTATTATAAATAATAGCCTTTACACCTTTCTGACATGGATTAAGGTTAATTATAGTATCTAAAATATATGTAGGAGGTAGCGTCGGAAAGGAAGAGAGTATAGTACTTAGGAAATTTATCACTTGGAGATATCTAAAAAAAAATGTGTTCTTGGTAAGTTATATTTGTTAGATAATTGCTCAAAGCACATAAGGGAAAAATCTAAAAATAAATACAAAAACCATTAGTCTTCCAAATTTGAAATAACATTAGTCTTCCAAATTTGAAAGGCATGGTCAGTGGAAGAGGGAGGGAAGAATATGTTACCTAAAATAGGAATCGCAAGCCCAAATTGATTAAGATCAAAACATTTTCGGAATTGAAACCAAATACGTAAGGTATGTTTAACTATCGGGTTACAAACCAGTTTACAGCGTTTCAAATCAAAAGGAAGAGAAGAACCTAAAATGGAGCCAAGTGCATAACCTTGAGCAGATTGTAATTCCAATACTACCCATTGAGGAATGGATAGTGTATCTTGATCAAGTAACCAAAATTTCATATGTCGAATATTAATTGCCCAATAATAGAATCTAAGGTTAGGTAATGCGAAACCTCCATCTCTCTTAGCTTTCTGTAGATGTATTCTACCCAGTCTCGGGTTTTTATTTTGCCAAATAAATGAAAAAATTTTAGAGTCAACTTTATCAAAAAATGATTTGGGAACAAAAATCGATAGTGCCTGAAATACATATAAAAATTTTGGAAGAATAAACATCTGAACAGCATTAATACGACCAATCAAAGTTAAATAAAAAGGAGACCATTTAAATGAGAGTTGAGTAATGTGATCGATTAAGGGTAGGAAATTAGTCTTAAATAAATCTTTATGTTTACATGTAACTTTAATCCCAAGATATGAAAAATGATTATTAACCAATTTAAACGGAAGATTCTGATATAAGGGAACTTGCTTATTAATCGGAAAAAGTTCACTCTTACTGAGATTTAACTTATAACCTGAAAAAAGACTAAATTGTGCTAATAAATCTAAAGCAGCAGGGATAGATTTTTGAGGATTAGAAATATATAAAAGTAAGTCATCAGCATAGAGTGATACTTTATGGGACTTTAAACCCCGAGTTATCCCAATAATATTTGGAGATTCTTGAATGGTAATTGCAAGAGGTTCTAATGCAATATCAAATAATAAAGGACTAAGAGGACAACCTTGTCTGCTACCTCAAAAAAGAGGGAAAAAAGGTGAGTTTAAGGAGTTAGTACGGACTGAGGCCATAGGAGAATGATATAACAATTTGATCCAGGATATAAATTTTGGGCTGAAATTGAACATTTCAAGCACCTTAAATAAGTAAGGCCATTCGACTCTGTCGAAGGCTTTTTCAGCGTCTAAGGAAGTGACGCACTCAGGATCATTTTGTGAGGGAGTATAAACAATGTTTAACAGTGTACGAATGTTATAAAAAGAGTAACGACCTTTAATAAAACCCATTTGGTCTTCCGAAATAATATAAAGAAGTGCTTTTTCTAATCTGTTTGCTAATAATTTAGAAAAGATCTTAGAATTAACATTTAATAAGGATATTGGTCTATAAGATGCACATTGAGCAGGATCTTTATCCTTTAATATTAAAGAGAGCGATGTTTTTTTTTTGGTATTTAGTACAAACAGTAGCATTAGAAGTATGCATCTAGGTTTAGTGTTCTGCTTGGAGTGCCAGATGTGGGGACCCTGGGAGACTCCCAGCCTCCCCAAGGATTACATCTGCACCAGGTGCACTGAGATGAGGCTCCTGAAGGACCGTGTTAAGGAGCTGGAAATGGAAATTGATGACCTTCGGCTAATTAGAGAAAGTGAGGAGGTGATAGATACTACCTATAGAGAGGTAGTGGATAGCACCCCTGTGACAGTCCCCCTCAGAAATCGATATATCGTTTTGGATACTGTTGAAGAGGCAGACCTGACAGAGGAGGACCACAGTGAACGAGACTCTGGCATTCTGCCCAGTGCCAAAATCAAGAGAGCAAGAAGAAATGTGGTAGTTATAGGGGATTGCATCGTAAGGGGGACGGACAAGAGATTCTGCGAGCCGGACAAGGATACCCAGATGGTGTGTTGCCTCCCTGGTGCCAAGGTACGGGATGTCTCAGATCGGGTCCAGAGTATTCTGAGGAGAGAGGGCGAGCAGCCGGAAGTCTTGGTACATGTTGGTACCAATGACATTATCAGAAAAAGAGAGGAGGTCCTGAAGAAAGATTACTGGGAACTAGGAAGAAAATTGAAAAGCCGGACCTCCAGAGTAATAATCTCAGGATTACTGCCTGAGTTGCGTGCTAATGAAGGTAAGAACAGCAGAATTAAGCAGATGAATGTGTGGCTAAGTAACTGGTGCAGGGGGCAGGGCTTCAAATTCTTGAATCGTTGGGATCTATTTTGGGGAAGGTATGACTTGTACAAAAAAGATGGATTACACCTGAACTCAAAAGGTACTAATATCCTGGCGGGATTGTTTAATATAGCTGTTAGGGAGAGTTTAAACTAAGTTGGCAAGAGGAAGGAAACCGAAGTGTTAGGATCGACGAAGAGGAAAATAGAAATAAGTCAAAAATACTGTGCAGCAAAGATGGTAAGAAGGACAGGCCAGTGAATATACAGGATAATTTGCTGCAAAATAGATACATAGCACAAGTGGCAACAGGTACCGATCTAAATGTACTGTACTTAAATGCACGCAGCATTAGAAATAAAGTGGATGACCTTGCTGCACAGCTGCAGGTTAAAAGATATGACATTGTGGCCATCACCGAGTCATGGCTAAATGATGGATGTGATTGGGAGCTGAATGTCCAAGGATACACAGTGTATACGGAAGAAAGGAAGGTGGGTAAAGGGGGTGGCGTGGCCCTGATGATAAGCAACGATATCAAATCAATAGAAAGAAGGGACATAGGATCAGAAGAGGTAGGGTCCTTATGGGTAGAATTAAGAAATGGCGAGGGTAAAAAGACACTAATAGCAGTTAGATACAGGCCTCCAAACAGCAGTCGGGATGTGGACTACAAGTTGCAGCTGGAAATAGAAAAAGCGTGTCAGAAGGACAATGTCAAGATAGTTATGGGGAATTTTAATATGAAAGTGGATTGGGAAAGTCGGGAAGGTACTGGATCTCAGGAGAGGGAGTTTGTAGAATGCCTACAGGATGGCTTTTTGGAGCAGCTTGTCCAGAAGCCCACCAGGGGACCGGCTGTTTTGGATTGGGTGCTGTGCAACGAACCTGAGGTGATTAGGGAGCTGGAGGTAAAGGAACCTCTTGGAAGTAATGATCATAATATGATTGAGTTCAGTTTCAAATTTGAAAAGGAGAAGCTGGTATCAGGTGTATCGATATTTCAGTGGAACAGGGGAAATTACAGTGGTATGAGAGAGGAACTGGCCCAAGTCAATTGGAAAAGTAAACTAAATGGAGGGATGGCAGAGCAGAATTGGATGAAATTCCTACAAGAAATAAGGAAAATGCAGGAAAAATATACTCCAAGAAAAAAGAAAATCATGAATGGAAAAATGGCACAAATGTGGCTAACGAGAGAGGTTAAGGCAAAAATAAAAGCAAAAGAAATGGCGTACAAGGGAGCAAAAATCAGTGGGAAAAATGAGGACTGGAAGACCTTTAAAAACTTACAGAAAGAAACTAAGAAAGTCATTAGGAAAGAAAAGATGAATTATGAAAGGAAGTTGGCGATTAACATAAAAAAGGACACCAAGTTTTTTTTTTAAATATATGAAGAGTAAAAGAGTGACAAGGGTAGATATGGGACCGATTGAAAATGATGCTGGAGAAATTATAATGGATAACAGAGATGACGGAGGAACTGAATGAGTATTTTGCATTAGTCTTCACAGTGGAAGACATGAGCAATATATCTGATAGTCAGAGGTATCAGGGAATAGAATTAGGTACAGTCAAGATAACTAGAGAGAAAGTACTTGGGAAGCTAAGTGGACTAAGAATAGATAAGTCTCCCGGCCTGGATGAGGTGCACCCAAGGGTTCTGAAGGAGGTGGCTTTGGAGATTGTGGAAGCATTGGAAATGATCTTCCAGGAATCAATAGATTCTGGCATGGTTCCGGAGGACTGGAAGGTCGCAAATGTAGTTCCGCTATTTAAGAAAGGAAGGAGGCAGCAAAAAGAAAATTACAGACCTATTAGTCTGACATCGGTGGTTGGAAAGATATTGGAGTCAATCCTCAAGGACGAGGTTATGAAATACCTCGAGGTGAATGACAAGATAGGCCGAAGCCAGCATGGTTTCATGAAGGGAAGATCCTGCCTTACCAATTTATTGGAATTTTTTGAGGTAATCTCGAATAAGATTGACAAGGGAGAGGCTGTGGATGTTGTGTATTTGGATTTTCAAAAGGCCTTCGATAAGGTGCGCATATGAGGCTGCTTAATAAGATGAGTGCTCATGGAATTATAGGAAAGATATTGAAATGGGTGGAGCATTGGCTGATAGGCAGAAAGCAAAGGGTGGGAATAAAGAGATCCTATTCTGATTGGTTGCCGGTTACTAGTGGTGTTCCGCAGGGGTCGGTGTTGGGGCTGCTTCTTTTTATGATGTATATCGATGATTTGGATTATGGATTAAATGGTTTTGTGGCCAAGTTTGCGGATGACACCAAGATAGGTGGAGGAGCAGGAAATGTTGAAGAAATGGAAAGGTTGCAGAGAGACTTAGTCAGTTTAGGAGAGTGGGCAAAGAAATGGCAGATGAGATACAAAGTTGACAAATGTACGGTTGTACATTTTGGAAGAAGAAATAATCGGGCAGATTATTATTTAGATGGGGAGAAAATTCAAAAATCGGAAGTGCAAAGGGACTTGGGGGTCCTTGTGCAGGATACCCTAAAGGTTAACCACCAAGTTGGATTGGCGGTAAGGAAAGCGAATGCTATGTTGGCATTCATTTCAATAGGAATAGTGTAGAAGAATAAGGAGGTGTTGATGAGGCTCTATGGGGCACTGGTGAAACCTCATTTGGAACACTGTGTGCAGTTTTGGGCCCCCTATCTTAGAAAGGATATACTGATGTTGGAGAGAGTTCAGAGATTTTCGAGGATGATTCCTGGAATGCAGGGGCTAACATATGAGAAGCGTCTGTCGGCTCTTGGATTGTATTCATTAGAGTATAGAAGAATGAGAGGGGATCTCGTAGAAACGTTTGAAATGTTGAAAGGGTTGGACAGAGTAGATGTGGAAAGGTTGTTTCCCTTGGTGGGTGAGTCCAGGACAAGAGGCCATAGTCTTAGAATTAGAGGGTACCCAGTTAAAACAGAGATGAGGAGAAATTTCTTTTAGCCAGAGGGTCGTGGATTTGTGGAATTCGTTGCCACATATGGCTGTGGAGGCCCGATCATTGAGGGTGTTTAAGGAGGAGATTGACAGGTATCTTATTAGTCAGGGTATCAAGGGATATGGGGAAAAAGCCAGAAATTGGAAGTAGATGGGTGAATAGTTTAGCTCCTGGGGGAGCTACGGAGCAGACTTGATGGGCCGAATGGCCTACTTCTGCTCCTTTGTCTTGTGATCTTGTGATTCAGAAAGTTTACCAAGTTTTAATGAAGCCTCCAAAACCCTGAATAACCAAGGGATTAATGAAGATGCAAAACATTTATAAAATTCCACGGTAAACCCATCAGGACCAGGAGCTTTCCCTGGACTCATAGAGAAAATAACCTTAATCTCATCAGTAGCAAAGGAAGTGTCAAGCATAGCAGATATATCATGTGAAATCTTAGGGAAATCTAGGTTGTCTAAAAAGTCATACATATATTTAGAGTCTCGTGGAAACTCTGATTGATATAAAGAGGAATAAAAATCAAAAAAAGGTGGATTAATCTCAGCTTGATCAGATATCAGTTGATCATTTTGATTATAAATCTGATTAATTTGAAATTTGGAATAGTTAGTCTTCAACTGGTTAGCCAACAGTTTACCAACTTTGTCACTATGTATATAAAATTCACTTCTTGTTTTCATTAATTGATTTGCAATTGAGGACGAAAGTAATAAACTGTGTTCCATTTGAAGTTCAGTTCTTTGTTTATACAACTTCTCAGAGGGAGCTGTAGCGTATGTCTTATCAATTTCCTTAATCTTGTCTACAATGACCAGCTCCTCATCCTTCAACCTCTTCCTCAAAGCAGCAGAATACGAGATGATCTGACCACGAATATAAGCTTTAAAAGTGTCCCAAAGGATGTTCATAGAAATATCTTCTGTATAGTTGATTGTAAAAAAGAGATCAATCTGTTCATTCATAAAGTTAACAAAATCCGAGTCCTGAAGCAACAACGAATTAAAACGCCATTGTCTATTATTTGGTGTGCTGGCCAATATTTTAATAGAAAGATTAAGTGGAACATGATCCGAAATGGTTATAGAATCATATTCACATTTGACCACTGAAGGAATAAGATGAGAGTCAATAAAAAAAAATCAATTCTTGAATAGGAACGATGAACATGTGAAAAAAAGGAAAAATCTTTTTCCTGAGGGTGCAAAAAACGCCAAATGTCCGTCGATCCGGAATCTGAAAGGAATGAGTTAATCAAGGTTGCAGATTTATTGGGTAAGGTCTGTAAAGGAGCCGAACGATCCAAAGATGGAGATAAAGAAGTATTAAAATCCCCGCCCCAAATTAGTGAAAACTCATTCAAATTCGGAAACAAATTAAATAATGATTTATAAAATTCCGGACAGTCCATGTTGGGAGCGTAAACATTAACCAAAACTACCACTAACTAATAGAAATCTGCCATTCGGATCAGAAATAATATTGTGTTGTACAAAAGTGATTGAGGGATCTATAAAAATAGAAACCCCTCAAATCTTAGCGTTGGAATTCGAATGGAAGTGTTGATTCCTTCCAGAATTTGAAAAAACGTAATCTGTCCCCTTCCGCACATGGGTCTCTTGTAAAAATAGAACATGTGCTTTAAGTCTCCGGAATACTTAAAAAACTTTTTTCCTTTTTATTGGATGATTAAGACCGTTAGTATTCCAAGAGACAAAATTAATAGTAGACTCCATAAACCCTAAAGTCAACCCACAAAAAGAGGAGGATTGACAATAGGTTCGACCCACGCACCCGGAAAGGGAACAGAACAAACAAGAGATAACGGGAAGGAGAACGCGACCAATAGTTCAGTGATATAAGTAGCCCAAGAAAAAAAACTAAAAAGTGAAGCCCTTCCCACCGCCCCCCCGAACCCCCAAAGCTAAATCTAAGATAGACCAGCCAGAAAGAAGCAAGCACTAGAACTACCCCCATGACTTGCGATAGACGCTCACTTAAAAAAAAGTGTATATATAAGAGGATCAGCTAGAGTTATAAAACAGTAGAGAAATTTTAAAAAAGTACACCAATTAAAGCAAACCCGATATAATACAAAGAAAAAACAGGTAAATATAAAGAAAACCGTTAACCAACAACATACCATGTAGTTAAACAAGAAAATGAGACAAGTAACATAGACTAGCGAGGAAAACTACGAAAAGTACGTTTGAAAACTACAAAATTTAAGGCCTCAAAGGAAATACATAAAATGATGCAGAGGAAATAACCACCCAGAATCCCGAGGGGAAAAAGAAAGGAATGACGCAGTTAGAAAAAAATTTGGCAACCATATTAATTAACCGAAAAAGAACTTTTCTGCCCTCATATAAAGCAAAAAAATAAACCAAAACAGATTAACTGCATCCGAACAAACAGAAATGGTTTAATAATTGCGATTAAGATGTTGAAGGCGAAAATTGATCAAGGTAACTCTGGGCTTCCGATGGAGAGTCGAAAAAACGGGAAGAGCCCTCAGGCAAACGAATCTTCAAACGTGCAGGATAAAGCAACACTGGTTTTAAGTCCATCTTATAAAGTTCTGACATCACAGATCTATAACGGACACGTTGATCCCGAACCGACTTACTAAAATCCTCTACCAGCCGGAACCGAGGCTGTGAATCATCAATGTAACCTTTAGGTCGAGCGAATCGAAGCAATTTCTCCTTGTCTTGAAAATAATGAAATGGTAGAATAACATGCCAAGGTTTATCTGACTTAGACGAATATAATGGGACTCTGTGAGCCCGATCCAATAGTGGTGGTTGGTCAGGAAATAAGGTAGGGAAGGCATCTTTTAAAAGTTGAGAAAAGAACTTTATAGGGTCATTAGGTTCAGCAGCTTCACGAATACCAATAATTCAAATATTCTGTCGTCGCATTCTGCATTCTAAGTCCGAGTTTTTAAAAGTCAGAAAGTCAAGTTTTTTCTTCATTCCAGTAATTGTCTTTTCAATTTTCCCCATCTTGAGTTCATTTTGTTGCGTGGATTTTTGAAGATTAGATATAGCAGTCTGATGTTCCGTGATAGATATTTGCATTTTATCGATTACATCAAGAATTCTCTCCAGTTTAGATGAAATTTCCACACGAATCAGATCCGTTATAGTAGTTGAAATTTCCGTTTGAATCAGATCTGATATAGCTTTCAACGTGAACGCTGGTTCAGTCGGAGAAGGATCAGTAGCTTTCAGTCTAACCGGACGGAGGTTTACCATCTTTACCGTTCTTAGACATAGCAGATCTTAAAAACATCCAAATATCAAAAAAAAAACAGAATTTGTTGCAAGGAGTTATGAAAATCGGTGCCTTAATGGTTGGCTTAAATATAGCTGATCATAGGAAAAAACTCAGAGGTAATGGAGCAAGTCAAGAACACGACTTCACTCCATGAGCGCTACCGGAAGTCTCTGACTCTGAATAATGAACCATGGACTCACAGAAACATCAGCAATGAATGGGTCCTGGATCAGCTTGTCCAAACTGACTATGATAACAGTCCTCAGAATGGCAATGATTGTGGTGGTGGGGGGGGGAGTCTCAGGAAATTCCTCAAATCAGACTAATAACTAGAGATTTCAAATAAAAAGGGATCCGCAGTGGTCAGTAGGTTTAGAGCAACAGCTGTGTAGAGGTATAATAACAGTTCTGGCTATAGGGTAGAAATCAGGGGGCCCAAGGCAACTTCAAGTTCAAGTTTTAATTATTCAACCATACACATCAATGCAGGCAAATGCAGCAGTGCTCCTCTGAAGCCAAGGTGCTGTACACAGCAGTCTCTCTGGGGCCAAGGTGCTGTACAGGAATGCTGTACACAGCAGTCTCTCTGGGGCCAAGGTGCTGTACAGAGTAGCCACAGCCACACAAAGCACATATAGTAACATAAGAGTGGATGTAGAAAATAAGACTGCACCTATACAAAATAAAATAAAGTCACAAAAAAAATTATAAAAACAATCTTGGATCCAGGAACAAAAGTAGACTGCTGGGGGAAGTCATCAGGTTGAGGTGCATCAGAGTTTCAGCTCAAACCCATGCATCTGTCCTGTGCAGGGAAACCAGGAAGTGTAAGTAAGGGAGAGACCAGGGCTGGTGGTAACAAGTGGAAGAAGATTGGGCGGGAGGGGGAGGGTGGGAAAGTGATAGGCAGATGTTGCCCAGGGAGTGGTGGGGGAACGGATGCCAAAGGTAGATGAAGGGGATGTACTGATGGAAATGAGAAATGAATTGGTTCCATTTTTGGCTTGGTAAGAGAGGTTCAGTGTTTCAGGCTGACACCATGCGTCAGGATTCAATAAAGGTCTTGATTATGAGGAGGAATGAGCTCCTGCAGCATGAATTCAGTGAGCCTGGTTCCAGATGACAGAGCAGGACGGCTATGGTTACAGTCTCGGCATTACTTCAACGTTCAAATTAAATTTACTATCAAAGTCACCGTCTACAAATTAAATTTACTATCAAAGTCAGCGTATACAAATTAAATTTACTATCAAAGTTGCCGTATACAACCCTAAGATTCATTTTCTTGTGGCCATTCACAATAATGAAATGAGAATCAAAGGAAGACTGATTGGGCGTACAGTCAGTGTGCAAAAGGCAATAAACTGGGCAAATCCAACAGAAGGAATAATAATAAATAAATAAATAGATAAAAAATATCGAGAACTGAGGTGAACAGTCCTTGAACAGTCCTTAGGTTGTGGAAACAGTTGGGCTGAGTGATATTGAGTGAAGTTTTCCCCTTCGGTTCAAGAGCCCGATTGTTGAGGAGTAATAACTGTTCCTGAACCTGGTGGGATGAATCCTCAGGCTCCTGTACCTCCTCCCTGATGGCAGCAGCGAGAAGAGAACGCGCCCTGGGTAGTGGGGGTCCATAGTGATGGATGTTGCTTTCCTGTGACAACACTTTGTGTAGATGTGCTTAGTGGTGGGAGGGGGAGGGCTTTACCTGTGGTGGACGGGGCTGTATCTAGTACTTTTTGAAGGATTTTCTGTTCAAGGGTATTGGTGTTTCTATACTAGGCTGTGATGCAGCCAGTCAGTATATTCTCCACCACATATCTGTTAAGTTTATCAGAGTTTTAGATGTCATGTTGAATTTTTTTTTATTATTAATTTACGGGATGTGGGCGTTGCCAGCTAAGCCAGCATTTATTGCCCAACCCTGGTTGCCCTTCGAGAAGGTGGTGATGAGCTGCCTTCTTGAACCGCTGCAGTCCCTGAGGTGTAGGCACGCCCACAGTGCTGTTAGGGAGGGAATTCCATGATTTGGACACAGTGACAATGAAGGAACTGCGATATGTTTCCAAGTCAGGATGGTGAGTGACTTGGAAGGGGATTTCCAAGTGGTGAGGTTCCCAGGTATTTGCTTTTCTTGTCCTTCTAAATGATAGTGGTTGTGGGTCTGGAAGGTGTTGCCTTAGGAACTTTGGTGTGTTGTTGCAGTGCATCTTGTAGACAGTACACACAGCTGCAACTGTCCGTCGATGGTGGAGGAATTGGATGCTTGTGGAAGGGTTACCAATCAAGTGGGCTGCCTTGTACTGGATGGTGTCAAGCCTCCTGAGTGTTGATGGAGCTGCACTCATCCAGGCGAGTGGCGAGTATTCTATTACACTCCTGACCTGAGCCTTGTAGATGGTGGACAGGCTTTGGGGAGTCAGGAGAGAGTTACACGCCACAGGGTTCCTGGCCTTTGACCTGCTCTGGTAGCCACGGTGTTTATATGGCTAGACCAGTTCAATTTCCTGTCAACAGTAACCCCCAGGATGTGGATAGTAAGGGATTCAGTGATGGTGTTGCTACTGAATGTCAAGGGTCAGTGGTTAGAGCCTCTCTTGTTGGAGATGGTCATTGCCTGGCACTTGCGTGGCTCGACTGTTACTTGCCACTTGTCAGTCCAAGCCTGGATATGGTCCAGGTCCTGCTGCATTTAGGTATGAACTGCTTCACTATCTGAGGAGTCACGAATGGTGCAGAACACTGTGCAGTCATCTGTGAACATCCCGATTTCTGACCTTATGATGGAAGGAAGGTGATTGATGAAGCAGCTGAAGATGGTTGGTCTGAGGACACTTTCCTGAGGAACTACTGTAGTGATGTCCTGAGGATGAGATAACTGACCTCCAACCACCACAACCATCGTCCTTTGTGTCAGGTATGATTCCAACCAGTGGAGGATTTTCCCCCTAATTCCCGTTGACTCTATTTTAGCTAGGGCAGCTTGATGCCATACTCGGTCAAATGCTGCCTTGATGTTGCGGGCTATCACTCTCACTTCACTCTGGTATCTAGCTCTTTGGTCCATGTTTGGACCACGGAGGTGATGAGGTCAGGAGCTGACTGGCCTTGACGGAACCCAAACTGGGCATCCGTAAGCGGGTTATTGCCAAGTAGGTGCTGCATGATAGCATTGTTGATACCCTCTTCCATTACTTTGCTGAACTCTTCGAAAATGCCCAAGGAAGTAGAGGTGCTGCTGAGCTCCTGTGTACTTGTACTGTGTGCTGGACCAGGATAGGTCCTCTGATATGGTAATATAGCTGACTCTCTTCAATGAGGACTGGCTCACGGACCTCTGGTTTCCTCTGCTTGGTCCAGAATCAGCTCCTCGCTCTTGCTGACATTGAGTGAGAGGTCGTTGTTGTGGCACCACTCCGCCACTCCCTCCTTATAGGCTGATTGGTTACTTCCGCCTCAGGCTACAGGAACACACTCCATCAGGCGGTCAATTAGGCAGAGCATTGGTAATTGGAATTTAATCCAAATGCGTGAAAGTTTTCTATTTTGGGAGGTCATATTAGGTAGGGCATACTCGGTGTATGCAGAGCTCTAGGGAGTGTTGTGGAACAGAAGGACTATTGTGTACAAGCCTAGGGATTCCTGTGGATCAAGCATGGGTGCGTAAGATGGGAGAGAGGCCATACAGGATGTTGTTTTGATCAGCCAAGGCACTGGATAAAAGAGCAGGGAGTGTAGTACAGCCTTATGAAACACTGGCTAGGCCACAGCTGGAATACTATGCAGGTCTGGTGGCTACACTGGAGGAAGAATGGAGAGATTCACCAAGGTGTTACTTGGGATGCTGTGTCAGCGACCAGATAGGCTGGAGGAGAATGTTTAAGGGGGATTAGAGCTATTTTTTTAAACACAGATTGGTTTGTATCTGAATGAGCTGCCAGGAAGCTGTAGAGGCTGGTATAATTATAATTAAAGACTCTTTAACAGGTGCGCGGTAAGGTAATGTTTAGAAAGAAATGGGCCAAACACGGGTAGACAACTTGGTCAGCAGGGATGAGGTGTTTCTGTGCCCTGAGACTCTGCTAACACAGGAGACAACTTGGTCAGCAGGGATATATTGGGCTGTGAACAGTCAATGTGAGTGAGTGTGGAAGCAAGAGGTACCTTTCAATCAGGTCTGCAATCAAGATTTGAAAATGCAGAGCTTCGTGACAGTTTCTCTGAGTTGGGCTGTGACCAATCAAGGAGAGGAATTCATTAGCAAGGGCGAATAAAAATAACACAAGTACAAGCGCAGCGACCATTCTTTTGAGTATGTCTGTGTTTAGAGTAGCTTTGGCTCATCAGGCTTTGGTGAGGTAAGTTTCTCTTTTTTTGTTATTTGTTCATTCCTTGTCTGTTAGGGCATAGTAGTGTAGTGAGAAAAACTCTAGAGCGAGTGTTTTATTCTGTGCGTGAGATTTGTAAGTCTGGGAGACCTCCAGTCCCCCGGATAAACACAGCTGCATTGAGCCGCAGTGCCTGAGAGAACGTGTTAAAGAACTGAAGCTGCAGCTCGATGACCTGCAACTCATAGGGGAGAATGAGGAGGTGATAGACAGGAGCTACAGGGAGGTAGTCATCCCTAGGTTGCAGGAGACGGGTAACTGGGTGACTGTCAGGAGAAGGGCAAATGCACAGACAGTGCAGAGTACATTTGTGGCCGTTCCCTTCAATAATAATTATGCAACTTTGGATACTGTTGATGGAGACAACCTACTGGGGGGAGCCTCAGTGACTGGGTCTCTGGCACTGAGTCTGGTGCTATGGCTTAGAAGAGCAGAGAAGTGAAGGGGACTGCAGTGTTGATAGGAGATCCCATAGTCAGAGGAACAAAGACTAGGTTCTGTGGGCACGATAGAGACAGCTGGATGTCTGTTGCCTCCCAGGTTCCAGGGTCAGGGATGTCTCAGATCGGGTCCATGGCATTCTAAAGGGGGAGGGTGAGCAGCCTGAAGTCTTGGTGCATTTTGTCACCAATAACATAGGTAGACAAGGTGAGGAGGTCCTGAGGAGAGATTTTGGGGAGCTAGGTAGAAAGTTGAGAAACAGGACCTCTAGGATAGCAATCTCTGGATTACTAACTGTGCCATGTGCCAGTGAGGGTAAGAATAGGGTGATTTAGCAGGTGAATGCATGGCTGAGGAACTGGTGCAAGGGCGAGGGTTTCAGATTTGTGGATCATTGGGATCTCTTCAGCAGAAATATGTTGTTTCGGTGCTGTGTGACACTGATCTTACTGAAACTGACTTTGTGTCCTGGTGTGGTCTGTGCCATTTTGAGGGAGAGGGCCCTCCTACACTCTCACAGTCTGGTTACACTGGGCAGGCAGGGTGTCCGGCTGCCATTAGACTGCATGTGGTCGATGAGTATCAGCTCCTTGAATATCTCTTTCCTTTTGCAGTATCGGAATGCCAGTAACCCTCTGGTCCATTATGATGAAACTGCGGAGGAGATCCTTTCGCAGTGTGATGGTAAGAAACGTACCCCTTGCTCTGGTCCATGCTGTGTTGCCCAAGACCACCCTCCCTCCTCTCATGGTCTGTGCGTCACTGGGTGCCTACTTCAGCCCAAGCCTCACCGTCTCGTGGGGTAATAGGGAGGGGTGGCTGAGTCATCGGGAGGCCTCTGGTCACAAGGGTGTGCCATGGGGAGGGGGGAGGGTTGGACCATGGGAGACTGTGGAGTAGGGTGTGCTGATGGGGAGGGGTGGGGAATGTGTGTGGGAGGGTGTAGATTGGACTGTGGGGGAGTGGGCTGAGCTGTGGGTCAGGACGGCAGGGTGGTGACTCTCAGCTGTACGGTTTGGGCTGAGGAATGTGACATTGAATGGTGGGAGATGTAGAATCAGTGAAGAAACAAACGATGTGAAGATCTCCTTGGTCCTGAGAGAGGTTGGGCAGAGATGAGGAACAGAATGAAACTTTCATGTGGCAGTTGGAATAGAGTGATCCAACGTTTGGGAAGGGTGTGAGGTGGAAACTACCAACAAATCATTCCCATGTGCTCCTTTTGACAGGGAAGGTGGACATGCTTGTTGCCGGAACAGGAACTGGAGGAACCATCACTGGGATTGCTCGAAAACTGAAGGAGAAATGTCCAAACTGTCAGGTAGTGAGGCGGGGTGTGGGTCCACAGGACTGGGGAGCCGTGGTCGGGGGGAGGGGGTGATGGGGTCACCTGTGGGTCCACAGGACTGGGGAGCCGTGGTCGTGGGGGGGGTGATGGGATCACCTGTGGGTCCACAGGACTGGGGAGCCGTGGTCGGTGGGGGAGGGAGAGTGATGGAGTCACCTGTGGGTCCAGAGGACTGGGGAACCGTGATCGGGTGGGGTGGGGTGATGGAGTTACCTGTGGGTCCACAGGACTGGGGAGCCGTGGTCAGGGGGGGTGATGGAGTCACCTGTGGGTCCACAGGACTGGGGAGCCATGATCGGGGGGGGGGGGGTGATGGGGTCACCTGTGGGTCCACAGGACTGGGGAGCCGTGATCGGTGGGGGGTTGATGGCGTCACCTGTGGGTCCACAGGACTGGGGAGCCGTGATCGGTGGGGGGGTGATGGAGTCACCTGTGGGTCCACAGGACTGGGGAGCCGTGATCGGTGGGGGGGTGATGGAGTCACCTGTGGGTCCACAGGACTGGGGAGCCGTGATCGGTGGGGGGGTGATGGAGTCACCTGTGGGTCCACAGGACTGGGGAGCCGTGATCAGTGGGGGGGTGATGGAGTCACCTGTGGGTCCACAGGACTGGGGAGCCGTGGTCGGGGGGGTGATGGAGTCACCTGTGGGTCCACAGGACTGGGGAGCCGTGGTTGGGGGGTGGTGATGGGGTTACTTGTGGGTCCACAGGACTGGGGAGCCGTGATCGGTGGGGGGGTGATGGAGTCACCTGTGGGTCCACAGGACTGGGGAGCCGTGATCGGTGGGGGTGATGGAGTCACCTGTGGGTCCACAGGACTGGGGCGCCGTGGTTGGGGGGGGTGATGGGGTCACCTGTGGGTCCACAGGACTGGGGAGCCGTGGTCGGTGGGGGGGTGGAGAGTGATGGGGTCACTGGTGGGTCCACAGGACTGGGGAGCCGTGATCGGTGGAGGGGTGATGGAGTCACCTGTGGGTCCACAGGACTGGGGAGCCGTGATCGGTGGGGGGGGTGATGGAGTCACCTGTGGGTCCACAGGACTGGGGCGCCGTGGTTGGGGGGGGTGATGGGGTCACCTGTGGGTCCACAGGACTGGGGAGCCGTGGTCGGTGGGGGGGGGAGAGTGATGGGGTCACTGGTGGGTCCACAGGACTGGGGAGCCGTGATCGGTGGGGGGGTGATGGAGTCACCTGTGGGTCCACAGGACTGGGGAGCCGTGATCGGTGGGGGGGGTGATGGAGTCACCTGTGGGTCCACAGGACTGGGGAGCCGTGGTCGGTGGGGGGGGAGTGATGAAGTCACCTGTGGGTCCATAGGACTGGGGAGCCGTGGTCAGGGGGGGTGATGGAGTCACCTGTGGGTCCACAGGACTGGGGAGCTGTGGTCGGGGGGGGGTGATGGGGTCACCTGTGGGTCCACAGGACTGGGGAGCCGTGATCGGGGGGGGGTGGTGATGGGGTCACCTGTGGGTCCACAGGACTGGGGAGCCGTGATCGGTGGGGGGGTGATGGAGTCACCTGTGGGTCCACAGGACTGGGGAGCCGTGATCGGTGGGGGGGGGGTGATGGAGTCACCTGTGGGTCCACAGGACTGGGGAGCTATGATCGGGGGGGGGGGTGATGGGGTCACCTGTGGGTCCACAGGACTGGGGAGCCGTGATCGGTGGGGGGGTGATGGAGTCACCTGTGGGTCCACAGGACTGGGGAGCCGTGATCGGTGGGGGGGTGATGGAGTCACCTGTGGGTCCACAGGACTGGGGAGCCGTGATCGGTGGAGGGGTGATGGAGTCACCGGTGGGTCCACAGGACTGGGGAGCCGTGATCGGTGTGGGGGTGATGGAGTCACCTGTGGGTCCACAGGACTGGGGAGCCGTGGTCGGGGGGGTGGTGATGGGGTCACCTGTGGGTCCACAGGACTGGGGAGCCATGGTCGGGGGGAGGGGTGATGGAGTCACCTGTGGGTCCACAGGACTGGGGAGCCGTGGTCGGTGTGGGGGGGGGGGGAGTGATGGAGTCACCTGTGGGTCCAGAGGACTGGGGAGCCGTGATCGGGGGGGGGTGGGGTGATGGGTTCACCTGTGGGTCCACAGGACTGGGGAGCCATGGTTGGGGAGCAGTGATGGGGTCACCTGTGGGTCCACAGGACTGGGGAGCCATCGTCGGTGGGGTGATGGAGTCACCTGTGGGTCCACAGGACTGGGGAGCTGTGATCGGTGGGGGGGGTGATGGAGTCACCTGTGGGTCCACAGGACTGGGGAGCTGTGATCGGTGGGGGGGGTGATGGAGTCACCTGTGGGTCCACAGGACTGGGGAGCCGTGATCGGTGTGGGGGTGATGGAGTCACCTGTGGGTCCACAGGACTGGGGAGCTGTGATCGGTGGGGGGGGTGATGGAGTCACCTGTGGGTCCACAGGACTGGGGAGCTATGATCGGGGGGGGTGATGGGGTCACCTGTGGGTCCACAGGACTGGGGAACCATGGTCGGGGGGGGGATGGGGTCACCTGTGGGTCCACAGGACTGGGGAGCCGTGATCGGGGTGGGGTGGGGTGATGGGTTCACCTGTGGGTCCACAGGACTGGGGAGCCGTGATCGGGGGGGGGTGGGGTGATGGGTTCACCTGTGGGTCCACAGGACTGGGGAGCCATGGTTGGGGAGCAGTGATGGGGTCACCTGTGGGTCCACAGGACTGGGGAGCCATCGTCGGTGGGGTGATGGAGTCACCTGTGGGTCCACAGTACTGGGGAACCATGGTCGGGGGGGGGGATGGGGTCACCTCTGGGTCCACAGGACTGGGGAGCTGTGATCGGTGGGGGGGGTGATGGAGTCACCTGTGGGTCCACAGGACTGGGGAGCTATGATCGGGGGGGGTGATGGGGTCACCTGTGGGTCCACAGGACTGGGAAGCCGTGGTCGGGGGGGGTGATAGAGTCACCTGTGGGTCCACAGGACTGGGGAGCCGTGGTTGGGTGGTGATGGGGTTACTTGTGGGTCCACAGGACTGGGGAACCATGGTCGGGGGGGGGATGGGGTCACCTGTGGGTCCACAGGACTGGGGAGCCGTGATCGGGGTGGGGTGGGGTGATGGGTTCACCTGTGGGTCCACAGGACTGGGGAGCCGTGATCGGGGGGGGGGTGGGGTGATGGGTTCACCTGTGGGTCCACAGGACTGGGGAGCCATGGTTGGGGAGCAGTGATGGGGTCACCTGTGGGTCCACAGGACTGGGGAGCCATCGTCGGTGGGGTGATGGAGTCACCTGTGGGTCCACAGTACTGGGGAACCATGGTCGGGGGGGGGGATGGGGTCACCTCTGGGTCCACAGGACTGGGGAGCCGTGGTATGTGGGATCTATCTGTGACAGTGAGACCAGCTCTTGCCCTTCTGCAAGTGCGTTTGGGAAGGTGTTTGAGGCTCCACCTGTGTGCTGGGAGAGGAGCCAGGTTTAACGAAGGAATCAAATGGAGTGGGTGTGGAGAGTCATAAGATGAGTTCAGACTATTTCCCCTTGTTTTCCCCTACCTTCATCAATCATCCCTGGTCAGACCAGCCATGATCTTGTTGAATGGCGGGGCATACTCGACGGGCCAGATGGTCGACTCCTGCTCTTATTTCTTATGTTCTTATGTCCTCAAAGTAACTCATTCAGTTTTGTAAGAAATGAAGTTCCCCAGAGCAAAGCCATGACTGTCCCTCACTACCTGTCCTTTGCCAGATGTGAGTCAATCCTGTCCCTTTCAATGACTGCTGGCTCCTCTGTGGGGCATTGCCTTGCCCAAGTGTGAGCTGTTTCACTTACTGAGATGCTGTGCCAATAGGGAGGCGTTCTTGCTTGGCTGTTGCTGGGTGTCTCACAGTATGTTTCTCTTCAGATTATTGGAGTGGATCCAGAAGGTTCCATCCTAGCAGAACCTCAGCATCTGAACCAAACAGATGTCAGCGCATATGAAGTGGAAGGAATAGGCTACGATTTTATCCCTACGGTTCTTGACCGATCGGTGAGTCTCTCTCCAGGGAGGGGACAGATTCTCCCAACATGGACCTGAACAGGAACAGTGGCTGCACTTTGTTTCAGTGTGTGAGTCACATCAGTGGTAGGAGGGAGGGCATAAGATTTTTGGATTTTTGGGCTCTCTTCCAGGGAAGGTGGGGCCTGTACAGATGGGATGGTTTGCACCTGATCTGGAGCGGGACTAATATTCCAGCAGAGAAGGTTTGTTAATGCTGTACGGTGGAGCTTAAACTAAAATTGCAGGGGGATGGGAACCAGAGTGTCTGAACCATTAGTAGAGAGGTTGGGGAGGCAGATATTGGAAAGACCTCAGACAAAGTCAGGAGTCAAAAAGTTGAGCATGTTGCGACTAATATATTTCAATGAGAGAAGTAGAATAGGAAAGGTGGATAATAGTGCTGGAGATGAGGTACTTTTTTTTTACAAACGGGCAATGTGTAGTGAGGAAAGGCTGTTGATAGGGAAAAATTGCAGTCAGCAGGATGAGAAGCAATGTAAAAGGCAGACGAAATAGAAAAGCATGAATACAGGACTGAAACTCTTATATTTGTGCACAGTATACAGAATAAGGTCGATGAACTTGTAGCACAGTTACAGATTGGCATGTTTGATGTTGTCGGCATCACTGAATCATGGCTGAAGGAAGATTATAGCTGGGAGCTTAATGTCCAAGGATACACATTGTATCAAAAGGACAGGCAGGTAGGCAGAAGGGATGCTGTTGCTCTGTTGGTTAAAAAAATGAAATCAAATCATTAGAAGTGACACTGGGTCAGAAGGTTTTGAATCATTGTGGATTGAGCTAAGGAACTGCAAGGGTAAAAAGACTCTGATGGGAGTTATATACAGACCCCAAAACAGTAGTAAGGATGTGGTCTACAAATTAAAAGGGGAGATGGATAGTGCATGCGATGCGACAGTGAGTATAGGAATAAAATGAGGTGGCAGATAAATGCGTGTTGATGGTTTGGAGCAGAGGGCAGGGATTCATATATCTGGATAATTGGGACCACTTCTGGGGCAGGTGGGACGTGTACAAAAGGGATGGGTTGCACTTGAATCCCGGGGAACCAATATTCCTGCGGGCAGGTTTACTAGAGCTTTTGGGAGTGGTTTAAACTAATATGGCAGGGGGATGGGAACCAGTATGAAGGAGCTGAGGATGGGCCAGCAGGTTTACAAGTAGATGACGGATGTAACATGAATGTAAGGAAGGACAAGCCAATGATTGGGTACAAATGCAGACAGAGCAAAGAGTTAAATTGTACCACAGAGGCAAAATTCAAAAGGGTGAAGAATGTGGGACCGAAAGTGCTGTGTTTAAATGTGCGTAGCATTCAGAATAAGGTGGATGAACTTGTGGAGCAATTAGAGATTGGTCAGTATGATGTGGGCAGTGTTGATTGGCAAAGAACACTGGCAGGGAGGACAACAGAGCAGCAATAGCTGGAATTTCTGGAAGAAATTCGGTAGGCACAGAATATATACATCTCAAAAAGGAAGAAGTATTCTAAAGGCAGATAGAACCATAGAAGCTACAGCACAGAAACAGGCCTTTTGGCCCTTCTTGGCTGTGCCGAACCATTTTCTGCCTAGTCCCACTGACCTGCACACGGACCATATCCCTCCATACACCTCCCATCCATGTATCTGTCCAATTTATTCTTAAATGTTAAAAAAGAACCCGCATTTACCACCTCGTCTGGCAGCTCATTCCATGCTCCCACCACTCTCTGTGTGAAGGAGCCCCCCTAATGTTCCCTTTAAACTTTTACCCCTCACCCTTAACCCATGTCCTCTGGTTTTTTTCCTCCCCTTGCCTCAGTGGCAAAAGCCTGCTTGCATTCACTCTATCTATACCCATCATAATTTTATATACCTCTATCAAATCTCCCCTCATTCTTCTACGCTCCAGGGAATAAAGTCCTAACCTATTCAACCTTTCTCTGTAACTGAGTTTCTCAAGTCCCGGCAACATCCTTGTAAACCTTCTCTGCACTCTTTCAACCTTATTTATATCCTTCCTGTAATTTGGTGACCAAAACTGAACACAATACTCCAGATTCGGCCTCACCAATGCCTTATACAACCTCATCATAACATTCCAGCTCTTATACTCAATACTTCGATTAATAAAGGCCAATGTACCAAAAGCTCTCTTTATGACCCTATCTACCTGTGACGACACTTTCAGGGAATTTTGTATCGGTATTCCCAGATCCCTCTGTTCTACTGCACTCCTCAGTGCCTTACCATTAACCCTGTATGTTCTACGTTGGTTTGTCCTTCCAACGTGCAATACCTCACACTTGTCAGTATTAAACTCCATCTGCCATTTTTCAGCCCATTTTTCCAGATGGTCCAAGTCCCTCTGCAGGCCCTGAAAACCTTCCTCACTGTCTACTACACCTCCAATCTTTGTATCATCAGCAAACTTGCTGATCCAATTTACCACATTATCATCCAGATCATTGATATAGATGACAAATAACAATGGACCCAGCACTGATCCCTGTGGCACACCACTAGTCACAGGCCTCCACTCAGAGAAGCAATTCTCTACCACCACTCTCTGGCTTCTTCCATCGAGCCAATGTCTAATCCAACTTACCACCTCTCCATGTATACCTAGCGCTGAATTTTCCTAACTAACCTCCCATGCGGGACCTTGTCAAAGGCCTTACTGAAGTCCATGTAGACAATATCCACTGCCTTCCCTTCATCCACTTTCCTGGTAACCTCCTCGAAAAACTCCAACAGATTGGTCAAACATGACCTACCACACACAAAGCCATGTTGACTCTCCCTAATAAGACCCTGTCTATCCAAATGCTTGTAGATTCTGTCTCTTAGTACTCCCTCCAATAACTTACCTACTACTGACGTTAAACTCACCGGCCTATAATTTCCCGGATTACTTTTCGATCCTTTTTTAAACAACGGAACAACATGAGCCACTCTCCAATCCTCCGGCACTTCACCCGTAGACAGCGACATTTTAAATATTTCTGCCAGGGCCCCCGCAATTTCAACACTAGTCTCCTTCAAGGTCCGAGGGAACACTCTGTCAGGTCCTGGGGATTTATCCACTTTAATTTTGCTCAAGACAGCAAGCACCTCCTCCTTTTTAATCTGTAGTTTCCATGGTCTCACTACTTGATTCCCTCAATTCCATAGATTTCATGCCAGCTTCCTTAGTAAATATAGACGCAAAAAACCTATTTAAGATCTCCCCCATTTCCTTTGGTTCCGCACATAGCCGACCACTCTGATCTTCAAGAGGACCAATTTTATCCCTTACAATCCTTTTGCTCTTAATATACTTGTAAAAGCTCTTTGGATTATCCTTCACTTTGACTGCCAAGGCAACCTCATGTCTTCTTTTAGCCCTCCTGATTTCTTTCTTAAGTATTTTCTTGTACTTCTTATACTCCTCAAGCACCTGATTTACCCCCTGTTTCCTATACATGTCATACAACTCCCTCTTCTTCTTTATCAGAGTTGCAATATCCCTTGAGAACCAAGGTTCCTTATTCCTATTCAATTTGCCTTTAATCCTGACAGGAACATACAAACTCTGCACTCTCAAAATTTCCCCTTTGAAGGCTTCCCGCCTACCAATCACATCTTTGCCAGAGAACAACCTGTCCCAATCCACGCTTTTTAGATCCTTTCTCATTTCTTCAAATTTGGCCGCCTTCCAGTTCAGAACCTCAACCCTAGGACCAGATCTATCCTTGTCCATGATAACTCAACGACCAGATCTATCCTTGTCCAGATAACTCAACTATGACTAATAAGAGAAGTTAAAACTCACATAAAATCCAAAGAGGGGGCATATAATAGTGCAAAAATTAGTGGGAAGTTCGAGTATTGGGAAGCTTTTAAAAACCAACAGAAGACAACTGAAAAAGTTTCTAAATAAGGTGAAGGTGGAATGCGAAAGTAAGCTTGCCAGTGTTATTAAAGAGGATATCAAAAGTAGAACCATAGAACGCTACAGCACAGAAAACAGGCCATTTGGCCCTTCTAGTCTGTGCCGAAACTTTCTTCATATAAAATGTCGGAAGTTTCTTCGTATAAAATGTAAAAGAGAGATGACAACAGATATTGTACCACTGAAAAACTATGCTGGAGAGGTAGTAATGAGGGGCAACAAAATGGCATATCAACTGAATAAGTATTTAGCATCGGTCTTCACTGTGGAAGACATTAGCAGTATCGTATGGTGGAAGTTCCAGGTGTTGGGGTCATGAAGTTACTGGAGAGAAGGTTATTGGGAAAATGAAAGATCTGAAGGTAGATGACTATAAGCCATATGAGCAGAATTAGGCTATTCAGCCCATTGAGTCAGCTCATCATGGCTGATCCCAGATCGTATTCAACCTGATACACCTGCCTTCTCGCCATATCCTTTGATGCCCTGACTGATCAGGAAACCATCAATTGAGAAGAGAGAGAGGCAGAAGAAAGGAAACGAGAGGCTAGTTAGTCTAACCTCAGTGGTTGGGAAGACTTTGGATTTGATTATTAAGGATGCAGTATCAGGGAACTTGGAGGCACATGATAAAATAGGGTATAGTCAGCTTGTTTTTCTTTTCCAAGGGAAAATCTTGCCTGACAAATCTGTTGGAATTCTTGAAGAAATAACAAGCAGTATAGACTAAGTTGATGTTGTGTACTTGGATTTTCAGAAGGCCTTTGACAAGGTGCCAGACATGAGGCTGTTTAACAAGCTACAAGCCCATGGTATTACAGGAAAGATTTCAACATGATAAAGCAGTGGCTGATTGGCAGGTGACGAAGAGTGGGAATGAAGGGAATCTTTTCTGGTTGGCTGTTGGTGACTGGTGGTGTTCCATGCGACCGATTCCTTTTGCGTTATGTATCAATGATTTAGATGATGGAATTGATAGCTTTGTTGCAGAGTTTGCAGATGATATGAAGATAGGTGGAGGGGCAGGTAGTTTTGAGAAAGTAGAGGCACTACAAAAGGACTTAGACGGATTTGGAGAATGGGCAAAGAAATGGCAGATGGAATACAGTATCGGGAAGTGTGTGGTCATCACTTTGGTATTAGAAATGAAAGGGTCGACTATTTTCTAAGTGGAGAGAAAATACAAAAAAAATGAAGCGTAAAGGGATTTGGGAGTTCTTGTGTAATGATAGCATTTATTTCAAGAGGACTAGAATATAAAATTGAGGATGTAATGTTGAGCCTTTATAAAGCACTGATGAAGCCTCACTTCGAGTATTGTGAGCAGTTTTAGTCCCCTTAGAAAGGATGTGCTGAAACTGGGGAGGGTTCAAAAGAGATTCACAAAAAATGATTCCAGGATTGAATGGCTTGTTATATGAATAGTGTTTGATGGCTCTGGGCCTGTATTCACTGGAATTCAGAAGAATGAGGGGTGACCTCAGTGAAACATTGAATGGTGAAAGGTCTTGATAGAGTGGATGTGTAGAGGACACAGCCTGACCATAGAGGGGTGTCCTTTTAGAGTGGAGATGAGGAGGAATTTTTGTTTTGTAATTTATCTTTTATTGAATTTCATCATCAAACAAACATTTCCATAAGATGTATTTCAGATACTGTACATATATATCGTATAATCATATTCGTCACAAATCTCCACATAATACTTATCTGAGGTATACACTTATAGAAAGGAGAGGAAAGAAAGAACAATCGAAAGAAGAAAACTATATACAGAGTAGGGAGTGATTTTTTTTTACAACATATTCATTGACTTATGAGAATAAAATCAGGCCTATGAGGTGTTATGTAGTTAAACCATTTTTTCCAGTATGAATCAAATTGTTCCAACTTATGATTAACAAATGCTGTTATCTTCTCCATTTTGTAAATGTCCATTGTAATTTCCATCCATACATTTAAAGTTGGGCTCTCCTGCGATAACCATTTCCTGGTAAGAGTCTGTTTACCAGCCACCAGCAGTACATTCATCAAATATTTATCTCTTTTCAACCATTCTTGATGAATATACCCAAAGTATATGGTCTTACTCTCTAAGGGTATTTCACATTTAAAAATGTCTTGCAGGGCATTATGTATCCCACTCCAATAGTCTTTGATAACGGGGCATTCCCAGAAAATATGATAATGGTTTCATTTTGATTTCCACAATTTCTCCAGCAAACAGGGGGGTTACTATCATAGTGGGATTTCTGCGAGGGTGTAATAAAATATCTTATCAAGTTTTTCCATCCAAACTCCTTCCATTTCTGTGAAATAGTACATTTCCATTGATACCTCCCTACTATTGTCCAGTCTTCCTCAGATATTATTATCCCTCCTTCTTTCTCCCATTTTGTTTTAATGTATGAAGTCGAATGTGTTTTAAGATTTGACAAACCCTTATACACGCTTGAAATGACTCTACGACCGTTGTCTGAATTATATGCTTTTCTAAATAGCTCTATCAGACATGTACTTGCCTTGGTTACATTTTTAACTGTCCTATTAACATACTTTCGCATCTGTAAATACTGGTAAAAGTCTTGTTTTTCTAATAAGTGTTTCTCTTGGAGCATTTCAAAGCTGAACAGTGTTCCTTCTTTCATTATATTGCAAATAGCTGTTATTCCTTTAGCTGTCCAGTCTTTAAATCTAGCATCCAGTTTATTCGGCGTAAAATCCAAGTCATATGCACACTATTTAAGAATTGCAATGTCTCTCTCTAGTTTATATTCTTTTATAATAGTTTTCCATATTTTAAGGGTCCATTTCACCCATGGGTTATCAATAGTATTTATGTAACTTTGTAGGTTGTTATCAGCCAAAATTGCCTGTATGGGGATGGGAAGTATCCCCTCCTCAATGTTTTTCCATTGAGCGTCATATGATGGGTTGCACCAGCATATCACGGTTCTCAACTGTTCTGCAAAATAATAATCTCTAAGAGAGGGTAAGCCCCATTCCCCCCTTTTCCTTGGCTAATTGCAAAGTTTTGAGACGAACCCTAGGCCTTTTACCTTGCCATATATATCTTGATAGCATCTTGTTCCATTCATTGAATTGATTTTGGTTAATCTCTATTGGTAGGGTCTGAAAGAGATATAGTAGTCTGGGCAGTAAATTCATTTTAATAGATTCAATCCTTGAACTGAGACCAAGAAAAGGAATTAGGTTCCATCTTGTTATATCTTCCTTAATTTTTTTTATATATAGGCTGATAATTGCATTCTGATAATTTTGCCTAATCTTTTGGCATAATGATGCCCAAATATTTGACAGACTCTGTTTGCCATGCCCAAGTATATCTACTTTCAATTTCTCTTGGTGGGCTATAGTTATATGAAAGTAGTTGGGTTTTATCTATGTTGATCTTGTATCTTGATGATTGGCCATATTGTTCAAAGGACTGCATCAATTTAGGTAAAGAGTATGTTGGTTGCCCTAGATAGATCAAAATCTCATCCATGTAACAGGCCAATTTATGCTCTGTCCCTTTTATAGTAATTCCCCTGATATCTTCATTTTGTCTGAGGAGGAATTTCTTTAGCCAGAGAGTGGTGAATCTGTGGAATTATTTGCCATAGGCAACTGAGGAGGCCAAATTTTATGTATATTTAAGGCAGCGATTGATAGATTCTTGTTGATTGGTGAGGGTATGAAGGGAGAGGGCAGGAGATTGGGACTGAGAGTAAAAATTGTATCAGCAATGATGAAATGGCAGAGCAGACTTGATGGGCCAAATGCCCTAATTCTGCTCCTGTATCTTACGCTCTTGTGTTCAGCTGTGCTGAAGGCTGAATGACTGCTCTTCTCTGCCTTTTCCAGACATCACTTTGTGTAGTTTGGGCTTTCTGGCCTGGGAGCTCTGGGTTGGAAGGGTGGAGGTTCACATGGGTTCCACCTCACACAGTTAGGTTTGTGGCCCCTGTGGTTTGGGAGTTTGATACGTGAGTTAGGATGTCTAACCAATGTGTCTCTCTGCAGGTTGTGGACAAGTGGTACAAGAGCAATGACAAAAGTTCATTTCAAATGGCCCGCCAGCTGATCAGAGAAGAGGGACTACTGTGCGGTGAGAAACTGGTTATAGCGTGATTGTGGATAGGAAGGGATGGCGAGGTCCTTCCACCGGGCCCTTGATTTAAAGACATGCAGGCGTGCATGCGTGTGGTGGAGGAGCTGGGGGTTTACTCTGTATACAGTCTGTTGGCGAAAGCCGTTTGACTGGTCTGCACTTTACCGTCATTAACATTTGGCCGTTCTTTCAGGTGGAAGTTCAGGGAGTGCTGTTTCTGTTGCTGTCCAGGCAGCCCAAAGCCTGAAGAAAGGACAGCGATGTGTGGTTATCCTCCCAGACTCCATCCGCAACTACATGTAAGCCCTTGGGCCTGGGTACTGGCAGTGACAGGCTGAGAAAAGGTGGAGCTTTACACTGACCATTTCAATAGACAATTGGTGCAGGAGTCGGCCATTCGGCCCTTTGAGCCAGCACCACCATTCACTGTGATCATGGCTGATCATCCACAATCAGTACTCCGTTCCTGTCTTCTCCCCATATCCCTTGACTCTGCATTCATTAAGAGCTCTATCTAACTCTTTCTTGAAAGCATCCAGCGAATTGGCTTCCACTGCCTTCTGAGGCAGAGCATTCTCAGCTCCACAACTCTCTGGGTGAAAAAGTTTTTCCTCAACTCCGTTCTAAATGGCCTACCCCTTACCCTCAAATTGTGGCCTCTGGTTCTGGACTCCCCCAACATCGGGAACATGTTTCCTGCCTCTAGCATGTCCAATCCCTTAATAATCTAATATGTTTCAATCAGATCCCCTCTCATGCTTCTACTTTCCAGTGTATACAAGCCCAGTCGCTCCAATCTTTTGACATATGACAGTCCCGCCATCCCGGGAATTAACCTTGTGAACCTACACTACACTCCCTCAATAGCAAGAATGTCCTTCCTCAAACTTGGAGACCAAAACTGTACACAATACCCAAGGGCCCTGTACAACTGCAGAGGGACCTCTTTACTCCTATACTCAACTCCCCTTGTTATGAAGGCCAACATGCCATTAGCTTTCTTCATTGCCTGCTGTACCTGCATGCTTACTTTCAGTAACTGATGAACAAGGACACCAAGATCTCGTTGTACTTCCTCTTTTCCTAACTTGACACCATTCAGATAGTAATCTCCCTTCCTGTTCTTGCCACCAAAGTGGATAACCTCACATTTATCCACATTAAACTGTATCTGCCATGCATCTGCTCACTCACCCAACCTGTCCAAGTCACCCTGCATTCTCATAACATCCTCCTCACATTTCGCACTACCACTCAGCTTTGTGTCATCTGCAAAATTGCTAATGTTACTTTTAATCCCTTCATCTAAATCATTAATGTATATTGTAAATAGCTGTGGTCCCAGCACCGAGCCTTGTACCCCACGAGTCACTGCCTGCCATTCTGAAAGGGACCCGTTAATCCCTACTCTTTGTTTCCTGTCTGCCAGCCAATTTTCTATCCATATCAGTACCCTACCCCCAATATCATGTGCTACATAGAAACATAGAAAATAGGTGCAGGGGTAGGCCATTCGGCCCTTCGAGCCTGCACCGCCATTCAGTATGATCATGGCTGATCATCCAACTCAGAACCCTGTAGCAGCCTTCCCTCCATACCCCCTGATCCCTTTAGTCACAAGGGCCATATCTAATTCCCTCTTAAATATAGCCAATGAACTGGCCTCAACTGTTTCCTGTGGCAGAGAATTCCACAGATTCACCACTCTCTGTGTGAAGAAGTTTTTCCTAATCTCTGTCCTAAAAGGCTTCCCTTTTATCCTCAAACTGTGACCCCTCGTTCTGGACTTCCCCAACATCGGGAACAATCTTCCTGCATCTAGCCTGTCCAATCCCTTTAGGATTTTATATGTTTCAATCAGATCCCCCCTCAGTCTTCTAAATTCCAACGAGTATAAGCCTAGTCGATCCAGTCTTCCATCATATGAAAGTCCTGCCATCCCAGGAATCAATCTGGTGAACCTTCTTTGTACTCCCTCTATGGCAAGGATGTCTTTCCTCAGATTAGGGGACCAAAACTGCACACAGTACTCCAGGTGTGGTCTCACCAAGGCCTTGTACACTGCAGTAGTACCTCCCTGCTCCTGTACTTAAATCCGCTTGCTATAAATGCCAGCATACCATTCGCCTTTTTCACCGCCTACTGTACCTGCATGCCCACTTTCAATGACTGGTGTATAATGACACCCAGGTCTCGTTGCACCTCCCCTTTTCCTAATCGGCCACCATTCAGATAATAATCTGTTTTCCTGTTTTTGCCACCAAAGTAGATAACTTCACATTTATCCACATTAAATTGCATCTGCCATGAATTTGCCCACCCACCTAACCTATCCAAGTCACCCTGCATCTTCTTCACAGCTAACACTGCCGCCCAGCTTCGTGTCATCCACAAACTTGGAGATGCTGCATTTAATTCCCTCATCCAAGTCATTAATATATATTGTTAACAACTGAGGTCCCAGCACTGAGCCTTGCGGTACCCCACTAGTCACTGCCTGCCATTCTGAAAAGGTCCCGTTTATTCCCACTCTTTGCTTCCTGTCTGCCAACCAATTCTCTATCCACATCAATACCTTACCCCCAATACCGTGTGCTTTAAGTTTGCACACTAATCTCCTGTGTGGGACCTTGTCAAAAGCCTTTTGAAAATCCAAATATACCACATCCACTGGTTCTCCCCTATCCACTCTACTAGTTACATCCTCAAAAAACTCTATGAGATTCGTCAGACATGATTTTCCTTTCACAAATCCATGCTGACTTTGTCCGATGATTTCACTGCTTTCCAAATGTGCTGTTATCACATCTTTGATAACTGACTCCAGCAGTTTCCCCACCACCGACGTTAGGCTAACCGGTCTATAATTCCCCGGTTTCTCTCTCCCTCCTTTTTTAAAAAGTGGGGTTACATTAGCCACCTTCCAATCCTCAGGAACTAGTCCAGAATCTAATGAGTTTTGAAAAATTATCACTAATGCATCCACTATTTCTTGGGCTACTTCCTTAAGCACCCTGGGATGCAGACCATCTGGCCCTGGGGATTTATCTGCCTTTAATCCCTTCAATTTACCAAACACCACTTCCCTACTAACATGTATTTTGCTCAGTTCCTCCATCTCACTGGACCCTCTGTCCCCTACTATTTCTGGAAGATTATTTATGTCCTCCTTAGTGAAGACAGAACCAAAGTAATTATTCAATTGGTCTGCTATGTCCTTGCTCCCCATAATCAATTCACCTGTTTCTGTCTGTAGGGGACCTACATTTGTCTTAAGGGACCTACATTTGTCTTAATTTTTCCCACTAATTTCCATGTGGGACCTTATCAAAGGCTTTCTGAAAGTCCAGGTACACTACATCCACGGGCTCTCCCTTGTCCATTTTCATAGTTACATCCTCAAAAAATTCCAGAGGATTAGTCAAGCATGATTTCCCCTTCGTAAATCCATGCTGACTCGGACCAATCCTGTTACTGCTATCCAAATGTGCCTCTATTTCATCCTTTATAATTGATTCCAGCATCTTCCCCACCACTGATGTCAGGCTAACCAGTCTATAATTGCCTGTTTTCTCTCTCCCTCCTTTCTGTTCCTGCAGGTCCAAGTTCCTCAGTGATAAATGGATGGTACAAAAGGGATTCCAACAGAAACTTGCAGAACCTGGCCAGAAGCCCTGGTAAGCAATTTGACTCAGTATTGGGAGGTAGCTGCCCTTGGATGAAGGGTGTAGGAGGACGGGTCCTCATTCAGAGACATCTGGGGATGCTTATGGAGTTTCTGTACTTTTTCAGGTGGTGGAAAGTTTGTGTTGAGCAGCTGAAAATTGTGGCGCCTCTTTCCGTACCACCATCTCTGTCCTGTCGAGAAGCCGTGGGGATTCTGCGTGAGAAAGGATATGACCAGGCTCCTGTGGTCACTGAGGCAGGGTGAGAGAAGCCATTCTTCGCTGCAGAAGACTGCACCTTGCTCAGATAGATGATAAGGCGGTGTTCCTCAGGCTGGCAGTGTAAGAGGGTTTGGTCAGAGGGAGTAGGACGGGGGATTCATGAGGCAGCTGTTTGGTGTCTTAGGGTCCTTCTCAAATCCAGCTTTCCATCTGAGCATGCTGTGAACACAGAATGCTGGTCACCCGACTGGAATCACCAGGAAGGACTGTGTGTGGGTGGTGGCAAGGGAAGAAGGACAGAGCAGGTGGTAGATCCCCTGGAAGGGACATGCTGGATGGTATGGAGAAATGAGGAACAGTCCCTGTGAGGGGGAGGGGAAAATGGGTGGTGATGGGATCTCATAGAAACTATGAATGGGAATATCATTGAATGGGGATACTGCTGTTGAAAGGGAGGGCCACTGGAGCTCTATATTTTGCTTCGCAGCTGAAGTGGAGTGGTGGGAGCAGAGGTACAGGATGAGAAGAGGTGTGCGGTGGTAGAGGGGAGAAGGAAGAGACGTGTGGAAAGTCTCATCAAATCAAATATGCTGGCTTTGGTGAAAGGTGGTTCTCACTGCATTGTCCTGTATTCTTCTCCCCGTTCATTGGGCTGGGGTGATAGTGTTTCCCCTCAGGAGTGTGCTAGCAGCTGCTGTCTGCTTTGTGATTCTTGTATGTTTGTGTTTTCAGGCAGGTTCTGGGAGTGGTGACTCTCAGTCATATGCTCAGCTCCATCCTGACTGCCAAGGTTCAGCATGATGATCCAGTCATTGAAGTTCTTACCAAGCACTTTCCACAGGTACTGACCCTCACTTGCTTTGTAGGGCTCAAGTATTTGAAGTTAAAGTGGGAAACTGTGTGTGGCCCATTTGGCTCATCTTGCTTGTAGAGGCTCTTTTAAAGAGCTCTCCGTGTAGTCCCAGATCCCTGCTGTCTTTGCAAAGCCCTCGGGCAGTGTATGGATTGTTTCTTGTTATCTCTGATTACTAACTCTCCTCCTTTTATTAAAATTCTTCAGGATTATTAGTGCCTCTTTCCTAATCAGCTCAGTAACAATCTCAGTCCAGAGTCCCCTTCCCCGTTCTGCCCCCTTCCTTACCAGTCCTGGTGAAGGATCTACACCCAAAATGTCAATTTATTCCCCTGCCTGGTCCACTGAGTTCCTTTGGGATTGTGTGTGTGTGTTGATACCTCATGCTTGGGACTGTTGTGATGCCTTCCTACCCTGCTTGGTGTTGGATGCAGTAACCTCATTTCAGAGACTGCTTGGTTTGCATCCAGTCCAGGTTAAAGCTGAGGATCACACTAGTAACCTCTCAGCTTGTCTTTCTCCTTGTGGGACGGTTCCATGCTTGTTCATTCACAATCATTGTAATTCTGCTATTCGGAGTAATTACTGTTAATTTGGCTTTCAGTACCTGTTGTTACTGTACTCTGGCTCTGACACCTTTCCTCTTTCTAAATTCCTCACAATTTACTTTTTTTCCAAGTTTCGTGTCATCATTATGGGTGGTTCTTTGTTATCAGGTGTCAACCTTGCGAGCCTGGTGCTGGACATGCTGAACAGTCAGACAGCTCTTCCCATCGGTAGGAATGATACAGAGTGGGGATGGGCATTGTTTGTTGCAAATAGTGAAAGATTTCCATCTCTATGTCACCTTCACATCCTAATTGGGATGGCCCAGAGTATTCTGAAATCTCAGAACTGTGGTTACTGTACATGCACTGGCCAATTCGCAGAGAAGATCCCACAAGAGCAATGTGGTGATCACTAGAAAACTCGTTGGCAAAGGCAAGTCGAGGCTGGAGCTCTGGCTTGACCCCTTGCACCTATTCACGTCAGGATCCTATGTGTTCACTTGAGACACCAGACTCTTGTCAGTGTCTGCTCTAAGAGATGCAGTCTGGTGAAGGGTCTCAGCCTGACACATCGACTGTTTATTCCCCTTCATGTTTGCTGCCTGACGTGCTGAGTTCCCCTGCATTTTATGTGTGTTGCTAAGAGATGCAGTTCTCAGTATAGACTTCTAGCGTTGCACTGGAGTGCTTGTGTTAATGGCACTGGGCGGAGTGAGACGAGGGACAGTGAAAGAGTGCTGTTTCTCATTGACAGACATAACGAAAGCTGAGGTTGGGTCGGTGCAGCAGAATGAGCCTTTCCCTACACAATGACATTGTTCACTCACAGGGCAGGCACAACACTGCCCATGTCTGATCACAGCACTGGCTGCTCCAGTGAAGTGTGCTGGAAGTTGGAGTTAGAGGGAATTTCACAAACTGCTGCTGAGACAAACAAGTGTAAAGGCAGTTGGCAGGGAGCAGCCGACTCTCAAATATGGGGAGGGAGACGTGGGCCCGACAACGGGGAGGGAGATGTTAGTCTCGACAACGGGGAGGGAGGTGTGGGCCCACACGGTGGGGAGGGAGACGTGGACTGGTCAATCTACCACAAACTTTCAGCAGACAGTGAAAGAGAAAACAAGGGCAAAGTTTAGCAGTAGACAGATTGTTGTTGCTTCAAAGCAGGGGAAATATGAGAGAATGTAGACCATGAGGAATAGAGCTTTAGCTGTAGAAAGAAAAGAGAGATCTGGGTAACCACTGTGCCTTTGAAAATGAGGCTGAGATTAGTGGTGAGGAGTTAAATAAGGATCATTTGGCACATTGTGAACATTCCATGGATGAGGATAATGCTGGATTGAATTAAATACCATCACAATCATGACTGATAGAATTGAAGGTTGATGCAGGTGTCTTGATCCTGTGATCATTAAAGAGACGTGGCAACTGAGATATTGGATGCATTAGTTGTAATATTTCAATAATCCGTGGAAAAAAGGATCAGCCATGATTGAATAGTGGAGCGGACTTGATGGCCAAATGGCCTAATTCTGCTCCCATGTCTTATAGATTGGAAAAGTGCCCAAATGATACCACTGTTCAGAAGTGATGGAGGCAGAGGGAGGGTAGCTCAGACTGACTACTGTAACACACACTATCAGAGAAATATAGAACATGGAGCCATATGGTACAGTACAGGCCATTTGGCCCATCCAGTCTGTGCTGTACCAGAGGGAGGATAACTCAGACTGACTAACGTGTTGTTAGATATTATAGAGTGTGGAACCGTACAGTACAAACCCTTCGGCCCGTGGTGTACCAACCTTTTAACCTCAAGCTAACACTTCACTCCTGCGAACGTTAGACTCAATTCAATAATGTAATTATGAAATAGTAATCTAACTGAGCAGAATCAGCAAAGGGGGAAGCCTTGAGTTTTTTGAGGAAGTGTCGACTAGAGTGGTGAGAGGAGAACCAATAAAAGTAGAAATGTTTGACAAGGTGCCTCACACAATGTTAAGTCTCAGGATAAGAGCCTATGGTGTTGGAGATAGATAAAAGATTTCTTACTGAGCAGGAAGCCAGGATTAAAGAAAGGGGTTCATTTAGTTGTGAACATTGGGATACTACGATCCCAGCTGTTTATAGACAATAGGTGCAGGAGTAGGCCATTCACTGTGATCATGGCTGATCATACACTATCAGTATCCAGTTCCTGCCTTATCCCCATAACCTTTGATTCCGCTATCTTTAAGAGCTCTATCCATCTCTCTTTTGAAAGCATCCCTAGACTTGGCCTCCACAGCCTTCTGGGGCAGAACATTCCATACATCCACCACTCTCTGGGTGAAAAAGTTTTTCCTCAACTCCGTTCAAAATGGCCTACCCCTCATTCTTAAACTGTGGCCTCTGGTTCTGGACTCACCCATCAGCGGGAACATGCTTCCTGCCTCCAGCGTGTCCAATCCCTTAATAATCTTATATGTTTTAATAAGATCCCCTCTCAGCCTTCTAAATTCCAGAGTATACAAGCCCAGTCGCTTATATACAATTTGTATGTAACAATGATACAACCATTGTTGGCAGAATCTCAGATGGCGACAGGAGCGAGATACGCCAGCTGGTTGAGTGGTGTCACAGCAACACCTTGCACTCAATGTCACTATGACCCAAAGAGCTGATTGTGGACTTTAATTGTATATGTATATTAACTGTTTTTAACACACACCTACTATTTTTTGCTATTTTATCATGTATTGCATTGTACTGCTGCCACTTAGTTAACAGATTTCACAAGATTTGCCAGTGATATTGATTCTGTTACACATCACTGACTAGGAAGAGGATGTTAGTCAGATGACACAAGTATATGTGGAAAGGCAAATGCAACAGGTTCTGGTCACCGTGTTACGGGAAGAATGTGGAGGGGCATCACAGTGTTGCCTGGAGTAGAGTATTGGCTACAAGGAGAGGATGGACAAACTTGATGTGTTTTCTCTGGGGCGCTGGAGGCTGACGGGAGATCTGACTGAGGTATATAAAATAATGAAAGACAGATTCAATTCTGGCCACCTCATTACCAAAAGGATTTGGGGGCTTTGGCACGATGCAGAAGAGGTTCACTAGGATGCTTCCTGGATTAGAGGGCACATGCTATAATGAGAGGTTTAATAAACATGGTTGTTTTCCTTACAGCAGTGAAGGCTAAGAGGACATATATATGATGAGTTTTCTAATTTGAGAGCTTTAGAGAGGATAGACAGACAGTGCCTTATTCCCAGAGTTGAAATGCCTAATACCAGAGAGCATGTATTTAAAGTGAGAGGTAAATCCAAAGGAGATGTGCAGGGTAAGTTTTTTACACAAAGAATGTACAGCCAAGGGTGATGATAGGAGTGTTCAAGAGGTTCTTGGATAGGTACATGAATGTGCAGGAAATCTATGGGTATGGGCATTTTGTAGGCAGAAGGGATTAGATTATTTGGGGATTTAATTGCTAATTTAATTGGACTGAAGTTTCGAAGCTGGTACCTTCTGCCCACATAGTGCTTATCAGGGAAAGGATATTAAGGTTAAGATATCATGGTTGAGAGAGGTGCAACATTTCGCAAAAGAAGTAAAGATCAGACGGGGTCTTCAGAATTGTAATTTCGCCAGGAAGAAGTTTAAGGGATTTAGGAGAGGCCATAAGACATGGGAGTGGAGTTAGGCCATTTAGTCCTATAGCGGCTACTCGAACAAACCCACACCACTTTGAGACTGGGCACTGGATGGCTGGGGGTGCTGTTAATCCTGGTTGATACATCGTCCATACAATCCAACGATAATAATGTTCAACGTGGAAGAAATGGATTCTATCCTTTATTAGTAACTAGCAAAACAAACAATCTTGAAGCAATAAAACTAATGAAACTAAAACTATCAAAAGTAAGCAAAGCTAAATGCAAACAGTTAAACAAATTAAACGCTCAACAAAAGGATTATCTCCCTACCTACTCCCTAGTTCTAAAGTAATCACACTCTCTAAAAGGCGTGAACACGTAATTAAAACTCTTCACTTCTACCACGCCCCCACCCACATGACTAACTACCATAATAAACATAATAAATGCGCGACAAAGAATACAATGCAGATAGGAACCAGCGCCTACAGGCTGCCAAATCTGCTCTGGCTGATTTATTATCCCTCTCAATCCCATTCTCCTGCCTTCTCCCTGTAGAATTTGACACCCTCACTAATCAAGAACCTATTAACCTCCACCTTAAATATACCCAATGAACTGGCCTGCACAGCTGTTTGTGGTAATGAATTCCACAGATTCACCATCCTCTGGCTAAATAAATTTTCCCCATTTCTGTTCTCAAGGGACATCCTTCAGTTCTGAGGATGTGCCATCTGGTGTTAGACTCACCACTATAGGAAACATCCTTTCCACATCCACTCTATCTGGACTTGTGACCGAAAGACCATAAGACATTGGAGCAGAATTAGGCCATCTGGCCGATTGAGTCTGCTCCACCATTCAATCATGGCTGTTCCTCTTCTCTCCTCCTCAGCCCCACCCCCTAGCCTTCTCCCCATAACCTTTGATGCCATGTCCAATCAGGAACCTATCAATCTCTGCCTTAAATACACCCAACCACCTGGCCTCTGCAGTTGCCTGTGGTAATAAATTCCACAAATTCACCACCCTCTGGTGAAAGGAATTCCTTTGCATCTCTATTTTGAAAGGACGCCCCTCTATCCTAAGGCTGTACCCTCTTGTCCTAGACTCTCCCACCATGGGAAACATCCTTTCCACATCTACTCTGTCAAGGCCTTTCAACATTCGAAATGTTTTGGTGAGATGCCCCTCATCCTTCTAAATTTCAGCAAGTACAGACCCTGAGCCATCAAACATTCCTCGTATGATAACCCTTTCATTCCCAGAATCATCCTTGTGAACCTCCTTTGAACCCTCTCCAATGCCAGCACATCTTTTCTTAAATGAGGAGCCCAAAACTATTAACAATTGACTAACATCGTCCCAACCACTGAGGTCAGGCTAACTGGTCTATCATTTCCTTTCTGGTGCCTTCCTCCTTTCTTAAAGAGTGGAGTGATATTTGCAATTTTCCAGTCCCTTGACACCATGCCAGAGTCCAATGATTTTTGAAAGATCATTACTAATACCTCCACAATCTCTACTGCTACCTCTTTCAAAACCCCAGCGTGCAGTTCACCTGGTCCGGGTGACTAGTGCACTCTTACGTCCTTCAGCTCTTTGAGCACCTTCTCCCTTGTAATAGTAACTGCACTCTCTTCCCTCACACCCTTCAACATCTGACACACTGCCAGTGTCTTCCACAGTGAAGACTGACACAAAATACTTATTTAGTTCATCTGCCATTTCCTTGTCCCTCATTATTATTTCACTGGTCTCAGTTTCTAGCAGTTCTAAATTTTTTATCTGCTCTCAACTCTTTTATTTTTTACATATTTGAAAAAGCTTTTACTATCTACTTTGATACTGTTTGCTACTTTGCTTTCATATTTCATCTTTTCCCTCCTAATGATTATTTTAGTTGCTAGAAACATAGAAAACCTACAGCACAATACAGGCCCTTCGGCCCACAAAGTTGTGCCCAACATGTCTTACCTTAGAAATTACTAGGGTTACCCAGAGCCCTCTGTTTTTCTAAGCTCCATGTACCTATCCAAAAGTCCTTTAAAAGACCCTATTGTATCCGCCTCCACCACCATTGCTGGCAGCCCATTCCACGCACTCACCACTCTCTGAGTAAAAAAACTTACCCCTGAAATCTCCTCTATATCTACTCCCCAGCACCTTAAACCTGTGTCCTCGTGTGGCAACCATTTCAGCCCTGGGAAAAAGCCTCTGACTATCCTATCTGACTCGATCAATGCCTCTCATCATCTCTATCAGGTCACCTCTCATCCTCCGTCACTCCAAGGAGAAAAGGCGGAGTTCACTCAACCTGTTTTCATAAGGCATGCTCCCCAATCCAGGTAACATCCTTGTAAATCTCCTCTGCACCCTTCCTATGGTTTCCACATCCTTCCTATAGTGAGGTGACCAGAACTGAGCACAGTACTCCAAGTGGGGTTTGACCAGGATCCTATATAGCTGCAACATTACCTCTCAGCTCTTAAACTCAGTCTTGGCTCCTAAATTCAGTCCCACAATTGGTAAAGGCCAATACGCCGCATGCCTTCTTAACCACAGAGTCAACCTGTGCAGCTGCTTTGAGTATCCTATGGACTTGGACCCCAAGATCCCTCTGATCCTCCACATTGCCAAGAGCCTTACCATTAATACTATATTCTGCCATCATATTTGACCTACCAAAATGAACCACTCCACACTTATCTGGGTTGAACTCCATCTGCCACTTCTCAGCCCAGTTTTGCATCCTATCATTGTCCTCTTGCAACCTCCACACTATCCACAACACCCCCAACCTTTGTGTCATCGGCAAATTTACGAACCCATCCCTCCACTTCCTCATCCAGGTCATTTATAAAAATCATGAAGAGGAAGGGTCCCAGAACAGATCCCTGAGGCACACCACTGGTCACCATGCAGAAAATGACCCGTCTACAACCACTCTTTGCCTTCTGTGGGCAAGCCAGTTCTGGATCCACAAAGCAATATCCCCTTGGATCCTATGCCTCCTTACTCTCTCAATAAGCCTTGCATGGGGTACCTTATCAAATGCCTTGCTGAAATCCATATACACTACATCTACTGCTCTTCCTTCATCAATGTGTTTAGTCACATCCTCAAAAAATTCAATCAGACTCGTAAGGCACAACCTGCCCTTGACAAAGCCATGCTGACTATTCCTAATCGTATTATACTTCTCCACAATACAGGCCCTTTGGCCCACAATGCTGTGCTGAACATGTCCCTACCTTAGAAATTAACAGGCTTACCCATAGCCCTCTATTTTTCTAAGCTCCATTTACCTATCTAAAAGTCTCTTAAAAGACCCTATTGTATCCATCTCCACCACCATTGCCGACAACCCATTCCACACACTCACCACTCTCTGAGTAAAAAAAACTTACCCCTGACATCTCCTCTGTACCTACTCCCAGCACCTTAAACCTGTGTCCTCTAGCGTCAACCATTTCAGCCCTGAGAAAAAGCCTCTGACTATCCACACAAACAATGCCTCTCATCATCTTATACACCTCTATCAGGTCACCTCTCATCCTCCGTCGCTTCAAGGAGAAAGGCCGAGTTCACACAACCTGTTTTATAGAACATAGAATAGTCCAGCACAGTACAGGCCCTTCAGCCCACATTGTTGTGCCGACCCTTAAACCCTGCCTCCCATATAACCCTCCACCTTAAATTTCTCCATATACCTGTCTAGTTGTCTCTTAAACTTCACTAGTGTACCTGCCTCCACCACTGACTCAGGCAGTGCATTCCACGCACCAACCACTCTGAGTAAAAAACCTTCCTCTAATAACCCCCTTGAACTTCCCACCCTTTACCGTAAAGCCATGTCCTCTTGTATTGAGCAGTGGTGCCCTGGGGAAGAGGTGCTGGCTATCCACTCTATCTATTCCTCTTAATGTCTTGTATACCTCCATCATGTCTCCTCTCATCCTTCTCCTCTCCAGAGAGTAAAGCCCTAGCTCCCTTAATCTCTGATCATAATGCATACTCTCTAAACCAGGCAGCATCCTGGTAAATCTCCCCTGTACCCTTTCCAATGCTTCCACATCCTTCCTATAGTGAGGCAACCAGAACTGGACACAGTACTTCAAGTGTGGCCTAACCAGAGTTTTATAGAGCTGCATCATTACCTCGTGACTCTTAAACATAGAAGCATAGAAAATAGGTGCAGGAGTAGGCCATTCGGCCCTTTGAGCCTGCACCACCATTCAATGGCTGAACTCTATCCCTCAACTTATGAAAGCTAACGCCCCATAAGATTTCTTAACTACCCTATCTACCTGTAAGGCAACTTTAAGGGATCTGTGGACATGTACCTCCAGATCCCTCTGCTCCTCCAGACTACCAAGTATCCTGCCATTTACTTTGTACTCTGCCTTGGAATTTGTCCTTCCAAAATGTACCACCTCACACTTTTCTGGGTTGAGCTCCATCTGCTACTTCTCAGCCCACTTCTGCATCCTATCAGTGTCATAAGGCATGCTCCCCAATCCAGGCAACATCCTTGTAAATCTCTTCTGCACCCTTTCTATGGTTTCCACATCCTTCCTGCAGTGAGGTGACCAGAACTGAGCACAGTACTCCAAGTGGGGTCTGACCAGGGCCCTATATACTGGAACATTACCTCTTGGCTTCTGAATCCAATCCCACGATTGATGAAGGCCAATACACTGTATACCTTCTTAACCACAGAGTCAGCCTGCGCAGCTGCTTTGAGCGTCCAATGGACTTGGACCCCAAGATCCCTCTGATCCTCCACACCAAGAAGAGCCTTTCCATTAATACTATATTCTGCCATCGTATTTGACCTGCCAAAATGAACCACTTCACACTCAGTCCTGATGAAGGGTCTCGGCCCAAAACGTCGACTGTACCTCTTCCTAGAGATGCTGCCTGGCCTGCTGCGTTCACCAGCAACTTTTATGTGTGTCACTTCACCCTTATCTGGGTTGAACTCTATCTGCCACTTCTCAGCCCAGTTTTGCATCCTATCAAGGTCCTGCTGTAACCTCTGATAGCCCTCCACACTATCCGCAACACCCCCAACCTTTCTGTCATCAGCAAATTTACTAACCCATCCCTCCACTTCCTCATCCAGGTCATTTATAAAAATCACGAAGAGTCCCAGAACAGATCCCTGAGGCATACCACTGGTCACTGACCTCAATGCAGAAAATGACCATAAATCCTGTGCTTCAGGATCTTCTCCATCAACTTACCAACCACTGAAGTAAGACTCACTGGTCTATAATTTCCTGGGCTATCTCTACTCCCTTTCCTGAATAAGGGAACAACATCCGCAACCCTCCAATCCTTCTGTCCCCATTGATGATGCAAAGATTATCGCCAGAGGCTCAGCAATCTCCTCCCTCACCTCCCACAGTAGCCTGGGGTACATCCCATCCAGTCCCGGTGACTTATTCAACTTGATGCTTTCCAAAACCTCCAGCACATCCTCTTTCATAGTATCTATGTGCTTAAGCTTTTCAGTCTGCTGCAAATCATCACTACAGTCACCAAGATCCTCTTCAATAGTAAATACTGAAGTAAAGTATTCATTAAGTACCTCTGCTATTTCCTCCAGTTCCATACACACTTTCCCACTGTCACACTTGATAGGTCCTATTCTTTCACGTCTTATCCTCTTGCTCTTCACATACTTGTAGAATGCCTTGGGGTTTTCTTCAATCCTGCCCACCAAGGCCTTCTTATGGCCCCTTCTGGCTCTCCTAATTTCCTTCTTAAGCTCCTTCTTGTTAGCCTTATAACCTTATAGATCTCTAACATTACCTAGGTCTCTGAACCTTTCGTAGGCTTTTCTTTTCTTCTTGACTAGATTTACTACGGCCTTTGTACATCACGGTTCCTGTACCCTACCATAACTTCCCTGTCTCATTGGAACATACCTATGCAGAACTCCACACAAATATCTCCTGAACATTTGCCACATTCTTCCGTAACTTTCCCTGAGAACATCTGTTCCCAATTTAAGCTTCCAATTTCCTGCCTGATAGCCTCATAATTCCCCTTACTCTAAAACGCTTTTCTAACTTGCTGTCAGTAGGTTTTTAAAAGCTTACCAATCCTCTGTCTTCCCACTAATTTTTGTTTTGTTTTATGGCTTCTCTTTTGCTTTTACATTAGCTTTGACTTCCCTTGTCAGCCACGGTTGTACTGTTTTGCTATTTGAGTATTTCTTTGTTTTTCAAATATATTTATCCCATACTTTCCTCATTTTTTTCCCCAGAAACTCACACCATTGCTGCTCTGCTGTCATCCCTGCCAACATCTCCTTTCAATTTACTTTGGCCAATCCTCTGTCATACCACTGTAATTTCCTTTACTCCACTGAAATACTGCTATGGCAGACTTTACTTTCTCCCTATCTAATTTAAAGTTGAACTCAAATCATATTGTGATCACTGCCTCCTAAAGATTATTTCACCTTAAGCTCCCTAATAATATCCAGTTCATAACATAACATCCAACAGTATAACTGATCCCCTAGTAGACTCAATGGCAAACTATCTGGAAAGCCATCTTGTAGGCATTCAACAAACTCTCTGTCTTGGAATCCATTTCCAACCTGATTTTCCGAATTAATCTGCATGTTGAAATCCCCCATGATTATCATAACATTGCCCTTTTGACATGCCTTTTCTGTTTCCTGTTGCAATCTGTGGTCCACATCCCAGCTACTATTTGGGTCCTATGTCACATCCTTCTAATGATTTGATGCCATTCTCTACCAGTAGAGCCACACCACCCCCTCTGCCTGCCTTCCTATCCCTCCGATACAACGTGTAACCTTGGACATTCAGCTCCCAACTGCAACCATCCTTCAGCCTCAATTCAGTGATGGCCACAACATCATACCTGGCAAACTGTAATAGTGCAACAAGATCATCCACCTTATTTCTAATACTCCCATGTATTGAGATATAACACTTTGAATACTCTTTATTTGTTACCCTTTTATGATTTTGCATACCTAATATACTCACCCTGCTGGCTGCAATTATGTCCCATCACCTGCCTGCTACCTATCTGCCTGATTCCACACTATCTTTACTTTTTTACCATCCGTGCTACCCTGAGTCCCATCACTCCGGTTCCTACCCCCCACCCCCGCCAAATTAGTTTAAACCCTTCCCAAAAGCTCTAACAAAACTTCCCACAAAAATATTGGTTTCCCTCAAGTTCAGGTGCAAACTGTCACTTCTGAACAGGGCATTCCCAGTGATCCAAGAACCTGAAGCCCTGACCCCTGCACCAGTTTCTCAGCCACACATTAATCTGCCAAATCATCCAAATCATCCCTGACCCTTTCACCTGGGAGGCAACATACCATCCGGGTGTCCCGTTCACATCCACAGAATCTCCTGTCTGTTCCCCTCACTACCGAGTCCCCTATCACTACCACTCCTTTCTTCTCCCTCTTTCCCTTCTGCACCACGGACCCATGCTCAGTGCCTGTAACCCGGTCGCCGTGGCATTCTCCTGGGAGCTCATCCCCCACAACGGTATGCTTATTTTTGAGAGTAATGGCCACAGGGGTGCCCTGTGCTAACTGCCTATTCACATTTCCGTTTCTCCTGACATTCACCCAGCTACTCGTCTCCTGCAACTTCAGAGTGACTACTTCCCTGTAACTCTGATCGATTATCTCCTCACTCTCCCGTACAAGCCAAAGATCATCCAGCCTCTGCTCCAGATCCCTAACACGGTTTTCAAGGAGCTGCAGCCGGATGCACTTCATGCAGATGTAGTTCCCGGGGACACTCTGGGTCTCCCAGGACTCCAGCATCCGGCATGAAGAGCACACGACAGGCCTTTACTACATTAGATACAGAAAGTGGGGAAAGAAGAGGAACCTTAACAGATTCTTACCCAGAGCCAACGCCTCTTTTGAGCTGAAGGGTCCTTTGAGCCAAAGCATGACACGCTGCTCTCACCAATGGCCACCCTGGCTTGTCCTTTCTGTGCTTCACTGACCTGTAAGAAACCTCATTGCTGTGGCTTGCTTCTGCCATTGATGGCCCATCGGAATGAGCCTGAATGCCCACAAAACTCAGCCTGAATGCTGACCTGTGAGACTTTACAATATTCAATAGGTGTCAATAAGATTCCCCTCCCCCACCCATTCTTCTGAACTCTAGCGAGTACAGACCCAGAGCCACCAAACGTTCTTCATAGGTTAACCCTTTCATTCCTGGGATCATTCTTGTGAGTCTCCCCTGACCCCCTCTAATGTCTCATTCTTTGATACGAGACCCAAAACTGCTCACAATACTCCAAGTGCAGTCTGACCAATGCCTTATAAAGCCTCTGCATTACATCCTTGCTTTTGTATTCTAGTCCTCTCAAAATTGCATTTGCCTTCCTTGCCACGTATTCAACCTACAAGTTAACCTTTAGGGAATTCTGCACAAGGACTCCCAAATCCCTTTGCACTTCTGATTTTTGAATTTTCTCCCCATTTAGAAAATAGTCCATGCCTTTATTCCTCTCAGTACCCCAAAATCTCAACCTTAATAATAGATCCAAATCTTTCCAACCACTGAAGTCAAGCTAAGTAGCATATAATTTCCTTGCTTCTGCGTCCCTCCCTTCTTAAAGAGTGGAGTGACCCCACTCCACCTGCTTACTTGCTTGTCTTTTTGATACAAAGTTTATCCTTGGATGTTAACCTCCCAGCTATGATCCCCACAAGTCACGATTCAGTGATAGCCACAATGCCATACCTGCCAATGCCTAACTGTGCAACATGATCATCTACCTTATTCTGCGTTCAAATATAACATCTTCACTCCTGTATTTGTCAGCCTTTTTCATTCTGGCCCCGTTACTCTTTTACCTCATCCCATTGACTGCAATTCTGCCCTGTTTTCTGCCTGTTTTTCCTCACAGTCTCACTACACATTGCATCTACTTGAATACCAACTACCCTATCCACAGCCCTATCACTCCAGCCCAATCCCCCTGCCAAATTAGTTTAAACCATCTCTAGGAGCTCTAGCAAACCTGCCCACAAGGATATTGGGTCCCCCATCGGGTTCAGGAGTAACTTGTCCTTTTTGCTAGGTCATACCTTCCTCAGAAGAGATCCCAATCACACAGAAATCTGAACCCCTGCCCTTCCCTAAAATCTCTCTTCCGGACCCCCCCCCCCCCCCCACTGTTTTCCTGACTTCCAGCTGTTCACTCTCCCCATTTCGAAAGCTATGGACCTAATGTGAGACCTCTGGTAGGCCTCCCACCCCCCACCAACACCGTATCCTAAGCAGTCCACTTATTGTTGTGCAGAAGGTCACGGGGTATTCTGCGTTGGCTACATATTCCCTTTCTCTCGCCTGACAAGTCACTCAGGGGTGAACTTCCCTGTTGCTCCTATTACCTTCTCAATTTCCCGTATGAGTTGAAGGCCATCCAGCAGCAGCTCCAGCTCCTTAACAAGGTCTCTAAAGAGTTGCAACTCTATGCACTTAATACAGATGTAGCCACCGGGGAGACTGGCGCAGATGTGGACGTCGGGGAGACTGTGGCGCAGATGTGGTCGTCTGGGGGACCGTGGCGCAGATGTGGACACCGGGGGGACTGTGGCGCAGATGTGGTCGTCGGGGGGAACTGTGGTGCAGATGTGGTCGTCGGGGGGACTGTGGCGCAGATGTGGACACCGGGGAGACTGTGGCGCAGATGTGGACACCGGGGAGACTGTGGCGCAGATGTGGACGTCGGGGAGACTGTGGCGCAGATGTGGTCGTCGAGGGGACTGTGGCGCAGATGTGGTCGTCGGGGAGACTGTGGCGCAGATGTAGAGATCGGGGAGACTGTGGTGCAGATGTAGCCATCGGAGAGACTGTGTGGCAGATGAATTCTCAGTTTTACTATTCTCTGGCTAAAAAAATTCCTCCTTAACTCTGTTCTAAAAGGTCACCCTTCTATTTTGTGGCTGTGCCCTCTAGTTCTGGATACCCCCACCATAGGAAACATCCCTCCATATCTACCCTATCTACTCCTTTCAACATTCGGTAAATGTCAGTGAGATCCTCTCTCCCCCCCACTGCGTTCTTCTAAATTCCAGGGAATACAGGACCAGAGCTGCCAAATGCTCTTCATATGTTAACCCCTTTATTCCTGGAATCATCCTCGTGAAACTCCTGTGGACTCTCTCCAATGACAACACATCCTTTCTGACATATGGGGCCCAAAACTGTTGACAATACTCTAAGTGCGGCCTGACTAGTGTCTTAGAAAGGTTCAGCATTATCCCCTTGCATTTATATTCAATTCCCCTTGAAATAAATGCCAACATTGTATTTGCATTTGCCTTCTTTACTACAGACTTAACCTGTAAATTAACTTCCTGGGAGTCTTGCACAAGGACTCCGCACCTCTGATGTTTGAACCTTCTCCCCATTTAGATAATAGTCTTCACTATTGTTCCTTTTACCAAAATATATTATCATACATTTCCCAACATTATTTCATCTGCCACTTTTTTGCCCATTCTTCCAATTTGTCTAAGTCCTGCTACAATCGCATTGCTTCCTTAGCACTACCTACCCCTCCACCTATCTTCGTATTATTCGCAAACTTTGCCACAAAGCCATCAGTTCCATTTTCTAAACCACTGACAAACAATTTGAAAATTAGTGGTCCCAATACTGACCACTGAGGAACATCACTAGTCACCGGCAGCCAACCAGAAAAGACCCCTTTTACTCCCACTCGCTGCCTCCTGCCCGTCAGCCATTACACTATCCATGCCAGTATCTTTCCTGTAACACCATAGGATTTTATCTTACTAAGCAGCCTCATGTGTGGCATCTCATCAAACGCAATTTCTGTTCCTTCTCTGAGGAATGAGAATAATGTTCCTGCTGGCTGTCTGTAGCTCTGTGGTGGAACAGCAAACCAAAAATGACAAAAGAGGAGGACTTTTATTTATCACAAGCTCAGATTTATCCCAGTCTCCTAAGATAGATGCTCTCTGAGCTCCATTATGGAAACAGATTACAAAGGGAACAGTGAAGATTCGAGTGTGTCTTCTGAAGAAATGCAACATACCATAAGACTCCTGGCGGTGCAGAAGGAATGCACTAGATGGCTCTAGGAAAAGAGCCCAGCGTAATGTGGGGTATAGTACACTCTCTCACCACTAGCCCTGTCCTGTCAGCCTCCCCTGCCCTCGCTATGGCCGAGACTGCTTATACATTGACCACATTAGCTATCTCACAGCCTGCTGTACGTGACTGGAATGGAGCCCAGTTTCTGCCATCTTGTGGGTGGATGATGAAGAACAGTGGTAGATGTAGGAGCCCCTTTTTAGATATGCTGTACCATTCATTAGATCATGGCTGGTCTTTACCCCGATCCCTGCTCTCTCCCTGCATCCCTGATTCCTGAATCTATTGATTGGTACTTGGAATGAACTCAGTAACTGGGACGCTGCAGTGCACTAGGTTTAAAATCCTGTCATTTGGTCAGAGGAAGTGGGTTAGGTGGGTTTAAGGAGTAAACCTCCCTGAACAAGCTCTTCCAGGACAGACAGCATGGATTAGATAGAGTCTGGTTCTGGGGACGGGCGATATGACAGACAGACACCTGGGGATGGACAATCTCACAGGTACCTAGGGACGGGCGATATGACAGACAGACACCTGGGGACGGGTGATATGACAGACAGACACCTGGGATGGACAATCTCACAGATACCTAGGGACGGGCGATATGACAGACAGACACACCTGGGGACGGGCGATATGACAGACAGACATGTGGGGATGGACAATCTCACAGACAGACACCTGGGGATGGACAATCTCACAGATACCTCGGGACGGGTGATATGACAGACAGATACCTGGGGATGGACAATCTCAGACACCTGGGGACGGGCTATATGACAGACACACACCTGGGGACGGGTGATACGACAGACAGATACCTGGGGACGGGCGATATGACAGACACCTGGGGATGGGCGATCTCACAGACACACACCTGGGGACGAGCAGTATGACAGACACATTCCTAGGCTGTTCTGATGGTTCCTACAGCAAGGACAAGTTAAACAACTTCCATCCCCGTCCTCCCTGGGAGCGATGGTTTCCCCTTCTGACAGAGTGATCCTCATTGCAACACCTGTCATTTTGTGTTTAGGTTACGGGGACTGATGAGCTGGGAGAGCTCTCCGTGAAACTCGACAGTAACCCCTTCGTCCTGGTCATGGATCATAAAGGTGAGTGTTTCCCATTGCTGACGTCCATAATCCCTCCCAGTAACACAACAAACCCTAGATCAACTCACCCCTCCCCCATAGACAGGTACCTCATCTCTCCCCGACGGTCCCTCATCCCTCCCCCATGGTCCCTCATGCCCTTCGTCCCACCCCCACGGTCCCTCACACCCGTCATCCATCCCCACTGACTCTCACACCCCTCGTCCCTCCCTCACACCCCTCATCCCTTCCCCACCGACTCTCATACCCCTCATCCCTCCCCAATGGTCCCTCACACCCCTCATTCCTCCCCGATGGTCCCTCCCCAATGGTCCCTCACACCCCTCATCCCTTCCCCACTGACTCTCATACCCCTCATCCCTCCCCAATGGTCCCTCAGACCCCTCATCCCTCTCCCAGGGTCCCTCACACCACTCATCCCTCCCTCACTGACTACTTGAGAACTCCCTTATCCCTTCTCCGATAACTGGTACCCCTCACCCATCCTCACTATTCGTGCCCCTTGTCCCTCCCTCAACGACTCGTCCCACTCATCACACCCTTACCACCCAGTTCCACAGATTCTGAAACAGATTGGACACTTATGTCAGTGGTAGGGAGATTATTCGAGATGATTACGTGAGCATTTTTAAAGCATGGCATAATTGGGATATTCTGTGTTGTCTTCCGTGTGACAGGTCGTGTTACTGTTTTAATTGAGTTTATCGAGGAGTTGATGAAGGTAGAGCTGTGAATGTTGTCCACATGGATCTTAATAAGACTTTTGACAGGGTTCCTCATATGAGGCTTCTGCAGAAGGGGGGGGGGGGTCCAAGTCCGTAGTTCCCTACGCAGGTAGATAGTGGTAAAGAAGGTATATGCGTGCTTGCTGTTATTGAGGCATTGAGTTTGAGTCAGGAAGTTGTGTTGCAGATTTATAAAACTGGTTGGTCTGCATCTGGAGTATTGCATTTAACTCTGGTTATTCCATCATAGGGAGGTTGCTGAGGGTGCAGGAGAGGTTTACCAGGATGCTGCCTGGTTTGGAGGGCACGTGCTAAATGAGAGGCTGGGGGCTGGGCACACCTGGGTTGTTCTCTCTGGTGAATGAAAGCAGAGAGGAGATCTGATTTCAGTTTATGAAATTATAGGTAGCAGCTGTTCCCAGGGTTGAAATATCTGATAGCAGAGGGTATGCAATGAAGGTGCAAGGGGCAAGTTCAAACAAGTTGTGCAGGGCAAGTTTTCTGACTGAATGGTGGGGCCCTGGGTTGTGCCATGTGGCTTGTGATGAAAGCGAATACTGCTGAGGAGTTTCAAAGGGTCTTGGGCATATGAATGTGCAGAGGATGAAGGGATTTGAACCGTATGCAGACAGTCTGATTAGCTTAGTTTGGCATGTCACTGTGGGCCAGAGGGCTAGTTCCTATGTTGTACTGTACTGTTCTGTGTTTACTGACCGCAGTGTCTGTTACACTCACCCCCTCCCCCTATGCACGGCCTCACCCCTTCCCACTGCGTCTGTGCCCTCTGACCCTGGACTCTGCTCCGTTTCCAGCTGCGGTGGATGACAGATGCCTAGCCCAGCCTGTGGTCACTGGTGTGGTAACTGCTGTGGACCTGCTGGACTTCATCACGCGAGAGGGAGTTGTCTGCGCAAAGTGAGACGCTGGGACCTCTGCAGCCCACTACACACAGGTTATCCATCCTCCACTGCGGTGCAGTCCCACTGCTGCCTCTTGCTGGAACCCTGCAATGAGGTGCAGGGCTAGATTTGTATGCTGGAATTCCATCGTGTGAACCTGGACTCGGATGTGATCAGTGCTTACTCCTTTCGCTGTCTGTAGCCTTATCTCTACGGGCTTTATCCACTCTGTTGTCTGTGGGGCTCCAGTGTTGCCTCACGATTCACTGGCCAGTGCCAGTACTGAACAACAATAATGAAATGTTAATTAATGATGATTTCTGTAAGTCTCATCTCTGATGTAATGCAGATGGATTTAATAAAGTCGCCCTGATTGCTAACCGGAGCTGTGGTCACACACGATGGTGTTCTCTCTGACTGAGGCAGTGCTGAGTGATGATTTCAGCACCTGGATACATATTCACAACCACCCTTTCCTGTCTCACAAACAGCTGCCTCCCTAAGATTATCTGCCTTTTCCACACCTGCTCTTCTGCATCTTTAACATGGTTAGAGCATATTCTGATTGGTAGGAGGCAGCGAATGGGGATAAAAGGATCCTTTACTGGTTGGCTACCTGTGACTAGTGTTCCTCAGGGGTCAGTGTTGGGACTGTTTCTTTTTATGTTGTGTATCAATGATTTAGATGATACGAAGATTGATGGAGGGGCAGGTAGTGTTGAGGAAACAGGCTGCGGAAAGACTTAGATTAGGAGAAGGGGCAAGAGAGCGGCAAATAAAATACTGTGTTGGAAAATGCATGGTCATGCACTTTGGATTTTCTTCACATTTGGAAAATAGTCTGCACATTTATTTCTACTACCAAAAATCTGAGATGCTGAGGGACTTGGGAGTCCTTGTGCAGAATATCCTGAAGGTTAACTTGCAGGGTGAGTCAGTGGTGAGAAAGGCAAATGCATGTTAGCACTCATTTCAAGAGGTCTAGAATACAAGAGCAGGGATGTAATGCTGAGGATTTATAAGGCACTCGTGAGGCCTCACCTTGAGTATTGTGAACAATTTTGGTCCCCTCATCATAGAAAAGATGTGCTGGCATTGGAGAGGGTCCAGAGGAGGTTCACAAGGATGATTCCGGGAATGAAAGGGTTATCATACCAGGAATGTTTGATGGCTCTGGGTCTGTACTCACTGGAATTGAGGGGGGACCTTTCTAATGTTGAAAGGCCTGGACAGAGTAGATGTGGAAAGGATGTTTCCCATGGTGGGAGAGTCTAGGACAAAAGGGCACAGCCTCAGGAAAGAGGGGTGCCCATTTTAAAACAGATGCGGAGAAATTTCTTTAGCCAGCGGATAGTGAATTTGTGGAACTTGTTGCCATATGCAGCTGTGGAGGCCAGGTCGTTGGGTGTATATAAGGCAGAGATTGATAGGTTCTTGATTGGACATGGCATCAAAGGTTATGGGGAGAAGGCCAGGGTATGGGGTTGAGGTGGGGAGAAAAGGCCTAATTCTGCTCCTATGTCTTATGGTCTGATGTTATCTCAGTTTCACAAGTTCTTCTGATTTCTTGCCCACCTCAGACAGAGAGCAGGAACACTTGGTTCCCTATTCTGTCTAAGGGAACAGTTTCCATCTCCATTGCCTTCAAGATCTCTCACCTCTAATACAAACAGAAGCAATCCAGGGGAAGAGACAGCCGAGAGGGAAGATGCTGTAGATCCAGAACAACAGACACAAAGTTCTGGAGAAACCCAGCGGGGCAGCCAGCATCCATGGAAGGAAGTCTTGAGATGAGACCCTCATCAGCACGTCCAGACAGTTAATTTTCCTTCCAGGTTAAAAACCCAGAACGAGGCAAGAGGAAAAACAAGATAATCTAACTTGGCGGCCTCCTGTGATCCCCTTCATGATAGATAATAGTCTTCGACCTAGTCAGTTCATTTCTCAAACAACAATGAAAAGCATCAGAAAGGTTCTGGCAGTAACATCATCCTGGCAATAGTACTGGAGCCTTGGGCTCCAGGAATGAGCCCTCACTTAAGCTGTTCCAATACAGCTACAACACTGGCATCTACTGACAGTGTGAAGGCTGTATTGTGCATCAGAAGTACTCTAGCCCATCCGATCAGTAAGACCGTAAGTTAATAGAGCAGAATTAGACTATTTGGCCCATTGAGTCTGCTCTGCCATTTCATCATGGCTGATCCAATTTTCCTCTCTCTCCAATCTCCTGCCTTCCCCTGTACCCCTTCATGCCCTGACCAATCAAGAATCTATCAACCTCTGCCTTAAATATACATAAAGACTTGGCCTCCACAGCTGCCTGTGGTAACAGATTCTGCAGATTCACCATTCTCTGGCAAAGAATTTGCTCCTCATCACCAATTTAAAAGTACGCCCCTCTATTCTGAGGCTGTTGTCTAGTCTTAGACACTCCCATCACAGGAATCATCCTCTCCACATCCACTCGAAGGTTCATTTATTATCAAAGTAAACAACTCTGAAATTCTTTTTCTCCAGATAGCCACAAAGCCAAGACAGACAAGAACTGCAGCACAATCATCTCCCCCTTCCCCGCACACAAAAAATGAGAAAGATTGGGTGGAAACACAGAATACAAAAAACCTATAAGATTCAGAAAGATCTATAGTCCAAGTCCATGTCCAAAACACTGAAAACCTGTGTAACATTCTACAGGTACAGCAACAGCTGATCACCACTCTGATAACAGTGCGATTCCCCAGTGATTAAAAGACAGTTACCCCTTTCTGATAGAAGAGCGATTTATTGGAAGAATGGGCAAAAAAGTGGCAGATGGGATAGTGTTGGGAAATGTATGAGACATAGAAAACCTACAGCACAATACAGGCCTTTGGCCCACAAAGTTGTGCCGAACATGTCCCTACCTTAGAAATTACTAGGCTTACCCATATATTTTTCTAAGCTCCATGTACCTATCCTAAAGTCTCTTAAAAGACCCTATCGTACCCGCCTCCACCAGCATTGCCGGCAGCCCATTCCACGCACTCACCACTCTCTAAGTAAAAAAAACTTACTCCTGAGATCTCCTCTGTACCTACTCCTCAGCACCTTAAAACTGTGACCTCTTTTGGCAGCCATTTCAGCCCTGGGAAAAAGCCTCTGACTATCCACATGATCAATGCCTCTTATCATCTGATACACCTCTACCAGGTCCCCTCTCATGTTCTGTGGCAGATGGAACCACTTCACATTTCTTTTCTATGCAGAGCAGGGTACGATCTGCTCCCAACACCTGCCAACCTCAGCACCTGGTATGAAGGTAAAACAGGTGTGCTGCTTGTGGCGAGAAGGGAGCACTTCAACATATTTTGAGTACGTGCAGAGTCAATCTTTCCATGGCATGTGCACTTGGAGACATATCAACGTTCTCAAAGTTGTAACAGAAGCGGTTGAGCAGAGAGTACTGCAGCACAACTTATCTCATGCCCCATGCTGCACAGAACATCACATATCATTTGTGAAAGAAGGCTCCAAGTCAAGGGTGTGCAGCAGGCTCACGACCAAGCATACTTTCTTCAGCCAATGATTGGTGTGTCAAGGCCGACCTGGACGGGAAAGACAGTTTCCCGGAGCAAATAGCTTTCACCACATTGCGTCCAGATATAATGGTATGGTCTGACACCAGTAGAGAAGCGGTTATTGGTGAACTCACAGTCCCCTGGGAAGACAACATTGATGAAGCCCATGAGCGCAAGTTAACCAAGTATGCAGAGTTAAGATCAGAGTGCAGAGACAGAGGGTGGAAGGTCTCATGCTATCCATTCGAAGTAGGCTGCTGTGGGTTTATTGCGTTCACTCTCCAGAAGTGGCTGCGTGACCTTGGCTTCACTAGAAGAGAGATCAAGTCAACCAGCAGGGCTGTAGCTGAGGCAGCAGAGAAAGGATCAGCATGGGTGTGGACCAAGTATGTCCAGAGGGGCAGATAGTCAGACAGTGTATACATCTTTTGCAAATCCTTCAGTAGTTGCATAGACACCTGAAGAGCAGACTATCTGTTGGATGGAAGTGACCAACAACTCTTGATAGAGGCAGATGCCAAGTTTTTAAGCTCACCAGTGGGAGGTCGTGCTTTAGCACTGCAGGCCCACCACCTCGAGGGAGTCTTGATCATAAGTGGGCTGGAACTCCTGAAGACAGGTGGCAGATCAACTGATGATCCCACTGGTGATAGCACAGGACAGTTAACATCTTAGTCCAAGTGTATTTTTCAATTCACCTCTATCAGGTCGCCTCTCATCCTCCGTTGCTTCAAGGAGAAAAGGCCGAGTTCACTCAACCTATTCTCATAAGGCATGCTCCACAATCCAGGCAACATACTTGTAAATCTCCTGTGCACCCTTTCAATGGTTTCCATGTCCTTCCTGTAGTGTGGTGACCAGATAATGAATTTTGGTAAAAGGAACTATAGTGCAGACTATTATCTATGTTTGTAAATGGGGAGAAGGTTCAAACATCAGAGGTGCAGAGGGACTTTGGAGTCCCCATACAAGACTCACAGAAGGTTAATTTACAGGTTGACTGTGGTATAGAAGGCAAATGCAATATTAGCATTTATTTCAAGGGGATTAGAATATAAAAGCAAGGAGGTAATGCCAAGATTTATAAGACACTCGTCAGTATACACTTATTGTCAACAGTTTTGTGCCCCACATCTAAGAAAGGATGTGTTGTCATTGGAAAGTGTCCAGAGGAGATCCATGAATATGATTCTGGGAATGAAGGGGTTAACATATGAGGAGCATTTGGCAGCTTTGGGCCTGTAGTCACTGGAATTTAGAACAATGTGGAGGGATCTCATTGAAACTTACCGAATGTTGAAAGGACTAGATAAGGTGGATGTGGAGAGAATGTTTCCTGTGGTGGAGGTATCCAGAACTAGAGGGCACAGCCTCTAAACTGAGGTGCGACCCTTTAGAACAGAGGTAAGGAGGAGTTTTTTTAGCCAGAGAGCAGTGAATCTGTAGAGTGCTGTGCCACAGACTGAGGTGGAGGCCAAGTCCATGGGTATATTTAAGGCAGAAGATTGTTTCCTGATCGGTCAGGGCATCAAAGGTTATGGTGAGAAGACAGGTGTACGGGGGTTGAGTGGGATCCAGGATCAGCCATGATTGAATGGTGGAACAGACTCGATGGGCTGAATGGCCTAATTCTGATGTCTTATGGTTTTATCTACCCCTAACCAGTGATCGAAAGGCAGTCTCCTTCACAGATAGCAGAGCAGTCCCCAACAATCAAAAGGCAGTCTGTCCTCTCCGAAAGCAGAGGAATTCCCCAGTGATCAGCCACCACTCACCTTCTGCATTCGCCCAATGTTTCAATCTCCCTCATCACTTAATCGGCAAACAATAGCAACTTTAATTGGTGAAATGAAGTCGAACATCAGCTCATGGCCCATCCCACAGCTTTCTTGCATGCTACCTCTGCCTCTGGGAATACTCTCAGAGACTACAGAGCATTGAAATACACAAGTGACCTCCAAACTGCAAATACAAGGAAATCTGTAGATGCTGGAATTTCAAGCGACACATCAAAGTTGCTGGTGAACGCAGCAGGCCAGGCAGCATCTCTCGGAAGAGGTACAGTCGACGTTTCAGGCCAAGACCCTTCGTCAGGACTAACTGAAAGAAGAGTGAGTAAGGGATTTGAAAGGGGGAGGGGGAGATCCAAAATGATAGGAGAAGACAGGAGGGGGAGGGATAGAGCCAAGAGCTGGACAGGTGATTGGCAAAGGGGATAAGAGAGGATCATGGGACAGGAGGTCCGGGGAGAAAGACAAGGGTGGGGGGAACCCAGAGGATGGGCAAGGGGTATAGTCAGAGGGGCAGAGGGAGAAAAAGGGGAGAGAGAGAAAGAACGTATAAAAATAAATAACGGATGGGGTATGAGGGGGAGGTGGGGCATTAGTGGAAGTTAGAGAAGTCAATGTTCATGCCATCAGGTTGGAGGCTACCCAGACGGAATATAAGGTGTTGTTCCTCCAACCTGAGTGTGGCTTCATCTTTACAGTAGAGGAGGCCATGGATAGACATAATCAGAATGGGTTGTGGAATTAAAATGTGTGGCCACTGGGAGATCCTGCTTTCTCTGGCGGACAGAGCGTAGATGTTCAGCAAAGTGGTCTCCCAGTCTGCGTCGGGTCTCGCCAATATATAGAAGGCCACATCGGGAGCACCGGATGCAGTATATCACCCCAGCCGACTCACAGGTGAAGTGTCGCCTCACCTGGAAGGACTGTCTGGGACCCTGAATGGTGGTGAGGGAGGAAGTGTAAGGGCATGTGTAGCACTTGTTCTGCTTACAAGGAGGGAGATCAATGGGGAGGGATTGAGGGGGGGAATGAATGGACAAGGGAGTCGTGTAGGGAGTGATCCCTGCGGAAAGCAGGGGGGTGGGGGGAGGGAAAGATGTGCTTAGTGGTGGGATCCCGTTGGAGGTGGCAAACTGCAAATCACTGGCTCTAACAGTTCCAGAATCACATTCAAGATGAAAAACAAACATAAAAGAAGTGAAATATATGGTTCCATGACCTATCCAGAAGATTTCGATCGAAGGAGTGCTTTCTGTAGGCACCAGAAAGCTAATTAAGACCTTTCACCATTCAATAGATTTCAATAAGGTCATCCCTCATTCTTCTGAACTCTAGTGAATACAGTCCCAGAGCCATCAAACTTTCTTCATATGACAAGCCATTCAATCCTAGAATAATTTTGGTGAACCTCCTCTGAATGCTCTCCAATTTCAACACATCCTTTCTAAGATAGGGTCCCTAACCTGCTCACAATACTCCAAGTGAGGTCTCACCAGTGCTTTATAAAGTCTCAACATTATATCCTTGCTTTTATAAATTCTAGTCCTCTTGAAATGAAAGCTAATGTTGTATTTGCCTTCCTCACCACAGACTCAACCTGCAAATTAACCTTCTCAAGTATCCCAGGTCCCTTTGTGCCTCAGATTTCTGTATTATATCTCCATCTAGAAAATAGTCAGCCCAACCTCCCCCGCCACCTATCTTCGTATTGTCTGCAAATTTTGCAACAAAGCATCAGGTTTCATCATCCAAATCATTGACATACGATGTAAAAGGAATCGGTCCCAACACAGACCCCCTGTGGAACAACACTTGTCAGAAAAGGCTCCCTTTATTCCCACTTTTTGCTTCCTGCCAATCACTCACTGCTTTATCCATGCTAGGATCTTTCCTGTAATACCATGGGCTTGTAGCTTGTTAAGCAGCCTCATGTGTGGCACCTTGTCAAAGGCCTTTTGAAAATCCAAGTACACAGCATCAACCAATTCTCCTTTGTGTATCCCGCTTGTTATTTCTTCAAAGAATTGGAAAAGATTTGTCAGACAAGATTTTCCCTTGAGAAAACCATGCTGACTGTGGCCTATTTTATGTGGCATCAAGTACCCTGAGATCTCATCCTTAACAATCCAACATTTTCCCAAGCACTGAGGTCAGATGAACTGAGTCCTGATGAAAGGTCTCAGCCTGAAGCATCGATTGTACTCTTTTCCATAGATACTCCAGCACCTTGTGTAAATCGCTTGGATTTCCAGCATCTGCAGATTTTCTACTGTTTGTGATTGGCCTATAGTTTCCAATCTTCTGCCTCTATCCCTTTTCGAAGAGTGGAGTGACATTTGCAATTTTCCAGTCTTCCAGAACCATTCCAGAATAGTGATAGAACATAAAACATAGAATAGTACAGCACATTACAGGCCCTTCGGCCCACAATGTTGTGCCGAACCTCAAACCCTGCCTCCCATATAACCCCCCACCTTAAATTCCTCCATATACCTGTCTAGTAGTCTCTTAAACTTCACGAGTGTATCTGCCTCCACCACTGACTCAGGCAGTGTATTCCACGCACCAACCACTCTCTAAGTAAAAAAATCTTCCTCTAATATCCCCCTTGAACTTCTCACCCCTTACCTTAAAGCCATGTCCTCTTGTATTGAGCAGTGGTGCCCTGGGGAAGGGGCGCTGGCTATCCACTCTATCTATTCCTCTTAATATCTTGTACACCTCTATCATGTCTCCTCTCATCCTCCTCCTCTCCAAACAGTAAAGCCCTAGCTCCTTTAATCTCTGATCATAATGCATACTCTCTAAACCAGGTAGCATCCTGGTAAATCTCCTCTGTACCCTTTCCAATGCTTCCACATCCCTCCTATAGTGAGGTGACCAGAATTGGACACAGTACTCCAAGTGTGGCCTAACCAGAGTTTTATAGAGCTGCATCATTACATCGCAACTCTTAAGCTCTATCCCTCGACTTATGAAAGTTAACACTCCATAAGCTTTCTTAACTACCCTATCTACCTATGATGATTGAAAGATCATTGCTAATGCCTTCACAATCTCTTCAGCCACCTCTTTCAGAACCCTGGGTGTGCACCATCTGGACCCCGTGATTTATCTATCTTCAAACCTTTTAGTTTCACAAGAACGTTCTGCCTAATGATGTCAACTTCATGTGCTTCATGACCCCTTGACACCTGGATGTTCCACTACACTCATCACTGATGTGATGATAGTGGTAGTCAATGCTTCTCAAATCCTTAGCATCGGCCTGCTCACAGGAGCCAAGGTTGGGCTCTGCCAAAGTCACTCAGTTCCTAACCATAGTTCCTCCTTGGACTAAAGAACTGAACTCCAGAGGAGCAGTGAGTGTACCTGTCCTTGTCTTCAGGGCAGTGTTTGACAGAGAGTGGCATCAAGGAGTTCTGCTGAAACTGGAGTCAGTAGGAATTGTGTGAAAGCGGAACATAGAACCCACTACACATCCATCACCAGTCACAGTCTGCATCACCACTCAATCAATTACTGATCCACCACCAATCACTCTCAGCATCACCCATGCACCATCACACTCTCCATTGGTCACCCATCACCATCTCTCTCTCCATCACCATCACTGTTTCCATTGGCCGTCCATCACCATCTGCCTCTCGATGACCATCCATTCTCCCAATTACCATCACTCTCTCCATCACCATCCACTCTATCCATCACCATCAATCTTTCCATCGGCTGTCCATCACCGTCTTCCTCTCAGTCCCCATCACTCTCTCCCTCACTGCCGCTCTCTCCCTCACCATCAATCTTTCCATTGGCTGTCCATCACCGTCATACTCTCAGTCCCCATCACTCTCTCCCTCACCATCGCTCTCTCCCTCACCGCCGCTCTCTCCCTCACCAATCTTTCCATTGGCTGTCCATCACCATCATCCTCTCAGTGACTGTCCTCTCTCCGTCACTGTCACTCTCAAGCACCCATCCATCACCAGATAGAAGCAGAATGAGGCCATTCAGCCCATCAAGCCTGCTCCACCATTTCATCATGGCTGATCCCAGATCCCACTCAATCATACACCTGCCTTCTCGTCAAATCCTTTGATGCCCTGACTGAACAGGAAAAGTACCCATTAAGTTCATCTGCCATTTCTCTATCCCCCATTATACCTCACCAGCATCATTTTCCAGTGGTCCAATATAAACTCTAACCTCCCTTTTACTCTTTATATAACTGAAAAAACTTCTAGCATCCTGCTTTATATTATTGGCTAGTTTGCCTTCATATTTTACATTTAACCTTCATTTAGCTTTTTTTAGATGTCTTTTGTTGGATTTTAAAAACCCTCTCGATCTTCCAACTTCCCACTCACTTTTCCGACCTTTCCTTGGGTTTTCATGCAGTCTTTAACTTCCCTTGTCAGCCACATTTTCACACCCTATCATTTGAGAATAACTTCTTCTGTGGGACTTAACTACCTTGCACCTTGTGAACTATTCCCAGAAACATCAACCATCTCTGCTCTGCCACCATCCCTGCCAGAATCCTCCTCCAATCCACCTGGGCAGCTCCTCTCTCATGCCTCCGTAATTCCCTTTATTCCACTGGGATACTGATACTTCTGACTTATGCTTCTCCCTCTCAAATTGCAGCCTGAAGTCAATCATAGTATGATCACTGCCTCCTAAGGATTCCTTTACATTAAGCTCCCTAATAAGATCTGAGTTATTACACAACACCCAATCCAAGATGGGCTTTCCCTGAGTATGCTTAAGCACAATCTGCTCTAAAAAGCCATCTCGTATGCATTCAACAAATTCCCTGTCTTACGATCCAACAGTAACTGATTTCCCGATCCCCTTACATATTGAAATTCCCTATTGTGATTGTGTCATTATCCTTATTACATGCCTTTCCTAGCTCTGTTTGCAATCTCAACCCCACATCTTGGCTACTATATGGAGGTCTATATATGTGTTTCCCATAATTTTTTTTACCCTTGCAGTTTCTTAACCAGACCCATAAAGATTCCACATTCTCTAACCTTTAGTTAGAGAGTAATTCCATCTCTTAAAACAGTACCACACCACTGCCTATATCTTCCTGCCTGTCCTTTCGATATAAAATATATCCTTTGTTATAAAGCTCCCAACTCTGGCCTTCTTTCAGCCACGACTCAGTGATGCCCACAACGTCATACCGACCAAGCACTAATTGCGCCACGAGTTCATCCACCTTATTCTGAATGCTACATATATTTAAATACAACACCTTCAGTCCTGCATTCTATGCCCTGTTGAATTTTGTCTCTGTGGTACAATCTTTGCTCAGTTTGCATTCGTACCCAATCATTGGCTTGTTCTTCCTTACATTCGTGTTACACCCATCATCTACTTGTAAACCTGCTGGCTCATCCTCAGCTCTATAACTAACAAGAAAAAATCTGCAGATGCTGGAAATGAAAGCAACACACACAAAATGCTGGAGGAGCTCAGCAGGCCTTCAGCAGAACTGGAGAAAAAAAAGGAGTAGAGTTGAAAGGGGTAGGGGAGGAGAAGGAGAAACTGGGTGAAAATGGTGAAATAAAGAGCTGGGAAGATGATTGGTAAAGGAGGTACAGGGCTGGAGAAGAGGGAATCTAATAGCAGAGGGCAGAAGGTCATGGAAGGAACAAAAAGGGAAGGAGCTCCAGTGGGAGATGTTGGGCTGGCAAGGAGAGAAAGTGATAGAGGGAAAAGAGGATGGGGAATGGTGAGGCGGCAGGATACGGTGCCATGACTAGAAGTTCGAGAAATCAATGTTCATGCCATCATTTACCAATTTTAATTCTACTTCCCATTCCGACATGTCTACTATTAAGATAAGGCCACACCAAGGTTAGAGGAATAGCACCTTATATTCTATCTGGGTAGCCTCGAATCTGATGGCATAAACATTGAATTGTCGAACGTTCGTTCACACTCCACCACCATTTCCTCTCCCATCCATCACCAGTCATACATATCACCATTCAGTCTCTCATTCTCCCAGCCATCACCAATCACTCTCTCCCTCACCATCCATCACCAATCACTCTCTGTCACCAACCATCACCAATCACTCTATCCCTCATCATCCATCACCAATCACTCTCTCCCTCACCATCCATAACCAATCACTCTCTCTGTCACCAACCATCACCGATCACTCTCTCCGTCACCATCCATCACCAATCACTCTGTCCATCACCATCCATCACCAGTCACTCTCTCCCTCACAATCCATCACCAATCACTCTCTCCCTCACCATCCATCACCAATCACTCTCTCCCTCACCATCCACCACCAATCACTCTCTCCCTCACCATCCATCACCAATCACTCTCTCCCTCACCATCCATTATCAATCACTCTCTCCGTCACCATCCATCGCCAATCACTCTCTCCCTCACCATCCATCACCAATCACTCTCTCCCTCACCATCCATCACCAGTCACTCTCTCCCTCACAATCCATCACCAATCACTCTCTCCCTCACCATCCATCACCAATCACTCTCTCCCTCACCATCCATCACCAATCACTCTCTCCCTCACCATCCATCACCAATCACTCTCTCCCTCACCATCCACCACCAATCACTCTCTCCCTCACCATCCATCACCAATCACTCTCTCCCTCACCATCCATCATCAATCACTCTCTCCGTCACCATCCATCGCCAATCACTCTCTCCCTCACCATCCATCACCAGTCACTCTCTCCCTCACCATCCATCACCAATCACTCTCTCCCTCACCATCCATCACCAATCACTCTCTCCGTCACCATTCACCACCAATCACTCTCTACCTTACCATCCATCACCAATCACTCTGTCCGTCACCATCCATCACCAATCACTTTTTCCCTCACAATCCATCACCAATCACTCTCTCCCTCACCATCCATCACCGATCACTCTCTCCCTCACAATCCATCACCCATCACTCTCTCCCTCACCATCCATCACCGATCACTCTCTCCCTCACCATCCATCTCCAGTCACTCTCTCCCTCACCATCCACCACCAATCACTCTCTCCCTCACCATCCATCACCAATCACTCTCTCCCTCACCATCCATCACCAGTCACTCTCTCCCTCACCATCCACCACCAATCACTCTCTCCCACACCATCCACCACCAATCACTCTCTCCGTCCCCATCCATCACCAATCACTCTCTCCCTCACCATCCATTATCAATCACTCTCTCCGTCCCCATCCATCACCAATCAGTCTCTACCTCACCATCACCAGTCACCCTCTCCGTCACCATTCATCACCAATCACACTCTCCGTCACCATCCATCGCCAATCACTCTCTCCGTCACCATCCATCGCCAATCACTCTCTCCCTCACCATCCATCACCAATCACTCTCTCCCTCACCATCCATCGCCAGTCACTCTCTCTGTCACCATTCACCACCACTCTCTCGTCACCATCCATCACCAATCACTCTCTCCGTAACCATCCATCACCAATCATTCTCTCCCTCACCATACATCACCAATCACACTCTCCCTCACCATTCACCACCATTCACTCCCTTCCTCACCATCACCACCAATCACTCTCCCCCTCAGCATCAATCACCAATCACTCTCCCTAACCATCCATCAGCAAACACCCTCTCCCTCACCATCCATCACCAATGATTCTCGCCGTCACCATTCACCACCAATCACTCTATCCATCACCATCCACCACCAATCACTTTCTCCCTCACTATCCATTACCAATCACTCTCCGTCACCATCCATCACCAATCACTCTCTCCGTAACCATCCATCACCAATTATTCTCTCTCTCACCAACCATTATCAATCACTCGCTCCCTCACCATCCATGACCAATCACTCTCTCCCTCACCATCCATGACCAATGACTCTCTCCCTCACCATCCATCACCAATCACGCTCTCCGTCACCATCAATCACCAATCACTCTCTCCGTCAGCATCCATAACCAATCACTCTCTCTGTCACCATTCGCCACCAATCACTCTCTCCATCACCAATCACTCTCTCCCTCACCATCCACCACCAATCACTCTCTCCGTCACCATCAATCACCAATCACTCTCTCCTTCACCACCCATCACCAATCACTCTGTCCGTCACCATCCATCGTCAGTCACTCTCTCTGTCACCATTCACCACCAATCACTCTCTCCCTCACCATCCATCCTCAGTCACTCTCTCTGTCACCATTCACCACCAATCACTCTCTCGTCACCATGCATCACCAATCACTCTCTCCCTCACCATCCACCACCAATCATTCTCTCCGTCACCATCAATCACCAATCACTCTCTCCTTCACCACCCATCACCAATCACTCTGTCCGTCACCATCCAGCACCAATCACTCTCTCCCTCACCATCCATCGCCAGTCACTCTCTCTGTCACCATTCACCACCAATCACTCTCTCGTCACCATGCATCACCAATCACTCTCTCCCTCAACATCAATCACCAATTAATCTCTCCGTCACCATCCATCATCAATCACTCTCTCCCTCACCACCCATCACCAATCACTTTCTACCTCACCATCCACAACCAATCACTCTCTCCCTCACCATCCATCAGCAATCACACTCTCCCTCACCATCCATCGACAATGACTCTCTCCGTCACCATTCACCACCAATCACTCTCTCGGTAACCATCCATCACCAATTATTCTCTCTCTCACCAACCATTACCAATCACTCTCTCCCTCACTATCCACTACAAATCACTCTCTCCCACACCATCCATCACCAATCACTCTCTCCCTCACCATCCATCACCAATCACTCTCTCCGTCACCATTCACCACCAATCACTCTCTCCCTTACCATCCATCACCATGCAATCTGTCCGTCACCATCCGCCACCAATCACTCTCTCCCTCACCAGCCATCACAAATCACTCTCACTCACCATCCATCACCAGTCATTCTCTCCCTCACCATCCACCACCAATCACTCTCTCCCTCACCATCCATCACCAATCACTCTCTCCCTCACCATCCATTATCAATCACTCTCTCCGTCCCCATCCATCACCAATCAGTCTCTACCTCACCATCCATCACCAATCACCCTCTCCGTCAACATCCATCACCAATCATACTCTCCGTCACCATCCATCACCAATCACTCTCCCTCACCATCCATCACCAATGACTCTCTCCCTCACCATCCATCACGAATCAATCCCTCCCTCACCATTCACCACCAATCACCCACTACGTCACCATCCATCACCAATCATTCTCTCCGTCACCATCCATCACCAATCACCCCCTCCCTGACCATTCATCACCAATCACTCTCTCCCTCATCATCCATCACCAATCACTCTCTCCGTCACCATCCATCACCAATCACTCTCTCCCACACCATCCATCACCAATCACTCTCTCCTTCACCATCCATCACCAATCACTCTGTACCTTACCATCCATCACCAATCACTCTTTCCGTCACCATCCATCACCAATCACTCTCTCCCTCACAATCCATCACCAATCACTCTCTCCCTCACCATCCATCACCAATCACTCTCTCCCTCACCATCCATCTCCAGTCACTCTCTCCCTCACCATCCACCACCAATCAGTCTCTCCCTCACCATCCATCACCAATCACTCTCTCCCTCACCATCCATTATCAATCACTCTCTCCATCCCCATCCATCACCAATCAGTCTCTACCTCACCATCCATCACCAGTCACCCTCTCCATCACCAATCACACTCTCCGTCACCATCCATCGCCAATCACTCTCTCCCTCACCATCCATCACCAATCACTCTCTCCCTCACCATCCATCACCAGTCACTCTCTCCCTCACCATCCATCACCAATCACTCTCTCCCTCACCATCCATCACCAATCACTCTCTCCGTCACCATTCACCTCCAATCACTCTCTACCTTACCATCCATCACCAATCACTCTGTCCGTCACCATCCATCACCAATCACTCTCTCCCTCACAATCCATCACCAATCACTCTCTCCCTCACCATCCATCACCAATCACTCTCTCCCTCACCATCCATCACTAATCACTCTCTCCCTCACCATCCACCACCAATCACTCTCTCCCTCACCATCCACCACCAATCACTCACTCCCTCACCATCCATCACCAATCACTCTCTCCCTCACCATCCATTATCAATCACTCTCTCCGTCACCATCCATCACCAATCACTCTCTCCCACACCATCCATCACCAATCACTCTCTCCTTCACCATCCATCACCAATCACTCTGTACCTTACCATCCATCACCAATCACTCTTTCCGTCACCATCCATCACCAATCACTCTCTCCCTCACAATCCATCACCAATCACTCTCTCCCTCACCATCCATCACCAATCACTCTCTCCCTCACCATCCATCTCCAGTCACTCTCTCCCTCACCATCCACCACCAATCAGTCTCTCCCTCACCATCCATCACCAATCACTCTCTCCCTCACCATCCATTATCAATCACTCTCTCCGTCCCCATCCATCACCAATCAGTCTCTACCTCACCATCCATCACCAGTCACCCTCTCCATCACCAATCACACTCTCCGTCACCATCCATCGCCAATCACTCTCTCCCTCACCATCCATCACCAATCACTCTCTCCCTCACCATCCATCACCAGTCACTCTCTCCCTCACCATCCATCACCAGTCACTCTCTCCCTCACCATCCATCACCAATCACTCTCTCCCTCACCATCTATCATCAATCACTCTCTCCCTCACCATCCATCACCAATCACTCTCTGCCTCACCATCCACCACCAATCACTCTCTCCCTCACCATCCACCACCAATCACCCACTCCCTCACCATCCATCACCAATCACTCTCTCCCTCACCATCCATTATCAATCACTCTCTCCGTCCCCATCCATCACCAATCAGTCTCTACCTCACCATCCATCACCAGTCACCCTCTCCGTCACCATTCATCACCAATCACACTCTCCGTCACCATCCATCACCAATCACACTCTCCGTCACCATCCATCGCCAATCACTCTCTCCCTCACCATCCATCACCAATCACTCTCTCCCTCACCATCCATCGCCAGTCACTCTCTCTGTCACCATTCACCACCAATCACTCTCTCGTCACCATGCATCACCAATCACTCTCTCCCTCAACATCCACAACCAATCTTTTTCTCTTTCACCATCCACCACCAATCAATCTCTCCCTCACCATCCATCACCAATCATTCTCTCCCTCACCATACATCACCAATCACACTCTCTCTCACCATTCACCACCATTCACTCCCTTCCTCACCATCATCACCAATCACTCTCCCCCTCAGCATCAATCACCAATCACTCTCCCTAACCATCCATCAGCAAACACCCTCTCCCTCACCATCCATCACCAATGATTCTCGCCGTCACCATTCACTACCAATCACTCTGTCCATCACCATCCACCACCAATCACTTTCTCCCTCACTGTCCATTACCAATCACTCTCTCCCTCACCATCCATCACCAATCACTCTCTCCGTCACCATCCATCACCAATCACTCTCTCCGTAGCTATCCATCACCAATTATTCTCTCTCTCACCAACCATTACCAATCACTCGCTCCCTCACCATCCATGACCAATCACACTCTCCCTCACCATCCATGACCAATCACTCTCTCCCTCACCATCCATCACCAATCACGCTCTCCGTCACCATCAATCACCAATCACTCTCTCCGTCACCATCCATAACCAATCACTCTCTCTGTCACCATTCGCCACCAATCACTCTCTCCATCACCAATCACTCTCTCCCTCACCATCCATGACCAATCACTCTCTCCCTCACCATCCATCACCAATCACGCTCTCCGTCACCATCAATCACCAATCACTCTCTCCGTCACCATCTATAACCAATCACTCTCTCTGTCACCATTCGCCACCAATCACTCTCTCCATCACCAATCACTCTCTCCCTCACCATCCACCACCAATCACTCTCTCCGTCACCATCAATCACCAATCACTCTTTCCTTCACCACCCATCACCAATCACTCTGTCCGTCACCATCCATCATCAATCACTCTCTCCATCACCATCTATCATCAATCACTCTCTCCCTCACCATCCATCACCAATCACTGTCTCCGTAACTATCCATCACCAATTATTCTCTCTCTCACCAACCATTACCAATCACTCGCTCCCTCACCATCCATGACCAATCACTCTCTCCCTTACCATCCATCACCAATCACTCTCTCCGTCACCATTCACCACCAATCACTCTCTACCTTACCATCCATCACCAATCACTCTGTCCGTCACCATCCATCACCAATCACTCTCTCCCTCACAATCCATCACCAATCACTCTCTCCCTCACCATCCATCACCAATCACTCTCTCCCTCACCATCCATCACCAATCACTCTCTCCGTCCCCATCCATCACCAATCACTCTCTACCTCACCATCCATCACCAATCACTCTCTCCCTCACCATCCATCGCCAGTCACTCTCTCTGTCACCATTCACCACCAATCACTCTCTCGTCACAATGCATCACCAATCACTCTCTCCCTCAACATCCACAACCAATCTTTTTCTCTTTCACCATCCACCACCAATCAATCTCTCCCTCACCATCCATCACCAATCACTCTCTCCGTCACCATCCATCATCAATCACTCTCTCCGTCACCATCCATCACCAATCACTCTCTCCGTAACCATCCATCACCAATCACTCTCTCCGTCACCATCCATCACCAATCACTCTCTCCGTAACCATCCATCACCAATCATTCTCTCCCTCACCATACATCACCAATCACACTCTCCCTCACCATTCACCACCATTCACTCCCTTCCTCACCATCACCACCAATCACTCTCCCCCTCAGCATCAATCACCAATCACTCTCCCTAACCATCCATCAGCAAACACCCTCTCCCTCACCATCCATCACCAATGATTCTCGCCATCACCATCCATCACCAATCACTCTCTCCCTCACCATCCATCATCAATCACTCTCTCCGTAACTATCCATCACCAATTATTCTCTCTCTCACCATTACCAATCACTCGCTCCCTCACCATCCATGACCAATCACTCTCTCCCTCACCATCCATGACCAATGACTCGCTCCCTCACCATCCATCACCAATCACTCTCTCCCTCACCATCCATTATCAATCACTCTCTCCGTCCCCATCCATCACCAATCAGTCTCTACCTCACCATCCATCACCAGTCACCCTCTCCGTCACCATTCATCACCAATCACACTCTCCGTCACCATCCATCACCAATCACACTCTCCGTCACCATCCATCGCCAATCACTCTCTCCCTCACCATCCATCACCAATCACTCTCTCCCTCACCATCCATCGCCAGTCACTCTCTCTGTCACCATTCACCACCAATCACTCTCTCGTCACCATGCATCACCAATAACTCTCTCCCTCAACATCCACAACCAATCTTTTTCTCTTTCACCATCACCACCAATCACTCTCCCCCTCAGCATCAATCACCAATCACTCTCCCTAACCATCCATCAGCAAACACCCTCTCCCTCACCATCCATCACCAATGATTCTCGCCGTCACCATTCACCACCAATCACTCTGTCCATCACCATCCACCACCAATCACTTTCTCCCTCACTGTCCATTACCAATCACTCTCTCCCTCACCATCCATCACCAATCACTCTCTCCGTCACCATCCATCACCAATCACTCTCTCCGTAGCTATCCATCACCAATTATTCTCTCTCTCACCAACCATTACCAATCACTCGCTCCCTCACCATCCATGACCAATCACACTCTCCCTCACCATCCATGACCAATCACTCTCTCCCTCACCATCCATCACCAATCACACTCTCCGTCACCATCAATCACCAATCACTCTCTCCGTCACCATCCATAACCAATCACTCTCTCTTTCACCATTCGCCACCAATCACTCTCTGCATCACCAATCACTCTCTCCCTCACCATCCATGACCAATCACTCTCTCCGTAACCATCCATCACCAATCATTCTCTCCCTCACCATCCATGACCAATGACTCGCTCCCTCACCATCCATCACCAATCACGCTCTCCGTCACCATCAATCACCATTCACTCTCTCCTTCACCGCCCATCACCAATCACTCTGTCCGTCACCATCCAGCACCAATCACTCTCTCCCTCACCATCCACCACCAATCACTCTCTCCGTCACCATCAATCACCATTCACTCTCTCCTTCACCGCCCATCACCAATCACTCTTTCCGTCACCATCCAGCACCAATCACTCTCTCCCTCACCATCCATCGCCAGTCACTCTCTCTCTCACCATTCACCACCAATCACTCTCTCGTCACCATGCATCACCAATCACTCTCTCCCTCACCATCCACCACCAATCACTCTCTCCGTCACCATCAATCACCAATCACTCTCTCCTTCACCAGCCATCACCAATCACTCTGTCCGTAACCATCCATCACCAATCATTCTCTCCCTCACCATACATCACCAATCACACTCTCCCTCACCATTCACCACCATTCACTCCCTTCCTCACCATCACCACCAATCACTCTCCCCCTCAGCATCAATCACCAATCACTCTCCCTAACCATCCATCAGCAAACACGCTCTCCTTCACCATCCATCACCAATGATTCTCGCCGTCACCATTCACCACCAATCACTCTGTCCATCACCATCCATCACCAATCACTCTCTCCGTAGCTATCCATCACCAATTATTCTCTCTCTCACCAACCATTACCAATCACTTGCTCCCTCACCATCCATGACCAATCACTCTCTCCCTCACCATCCATGACCAATGACTCGCTCCCTCACCATCCATCACCAATCACGCTCTCCGTCACCATCAATCAGCAATCACTCTCTCCGTCACCATCCATAACCAATCACTCTCTGTCACCACTCGCCACCAATCACTCTCTCCATCACCAATCACTCTCTCCCTCACCATCCACCACCAATCACTCTCTCCGTCACCATCCATCACCAATCACTCTCTCCCTCACCATCCATCATCAATCACTCTCTCCGTAACTATCCATCACCAATTATTCTCTCTCTCACCATTACCAATCACTCGCTCCCTCACCATCCATGACCAATCACTCTCTCCCTCACCATCCATGACCAATGACTCGCTCCCTCACCATCCATCACCAATCACGCTCTCCGTCACCATCAATCACCAATCACTCTCTCCTTCACCGCCCATCACCAATCACTCTGTCCGTCACCATCCAGCACCAATCACTCTCTCCCTCACCATCCATCGCCAGTCACTCTCTCTCTCACCATTCACCACCAATCACTCTCTCGTCACCATGCATCACCAATCACTCTCTCCCTCACCATCCACCACCAATCACTCTCTCCGTAGCTATCCATCACCAATTATTCTCTCTCTCACCAACCATTACCAATCACTCGCTCCCTCACCATCCATGACCAATCACTCTCTCCCTCACCATCCATGACCAATCACTCTCTCCCTCACCATCCATCACCAATCACGCTCTCCGTCACCATCACTCACCAATCACTCTCTCCGTCACCATCCATAACCAATCACTCTCTCTGTCACCATTCGCCCCCAATCACTCTCTCCATCACCAATCACTCTCTCCCTCACCATCCACCACCAATCACTCTCTCCGTCACCATCAATCACCAATCACTCTCTCCTTCACCGCCCATCACCAATCACTCTGTCCATCACCATCAATCACCAATCATTCTCTCCCTCACCATACATCACCAATCACACTCTCCCTCACCATTCACCACCATTCACTCCCTTCCTCACCATCACCACCAATCACTCTCCCCCTCAGCATCAATCACCAATCACTCTCCCTAACCATCCATCAGCAAACACGCTCTCCTTCACCATCCATCACCAATGATTCTCGCCGTCACCATTCACCACCAATCACTCTGTCCATCACCAATCACTCTCTCCGTAGCTATCCATCACCAATTATTCTCTCTCACCAACCATTACCAATGACTCGCTCCCTCACCATCCATCACCAATCACGCTCTCCGTCACCATCAATCACCAATCACTCTCTCCGTCACCATCCATAACCAATCACTCTCTCTGTCACCATTCGCCACCAATCACTCTCTCCATCACCAATCACTCTCTCCCTCACCATCCACCACCAATCACTCTCTCCGTCACCATCAATCACCAATCACTCTCTCCTTCACCGCCCATCACCAATCACTCTGTCCGTCACCATCCAGCACCAATCACTCTCTCCCTCACCATCCATCGCCAGTCACTCTCTCTCTCACCATTCACCACCAATCACTCTCTCGTCACCATCCATGACCAATCACTCTCTCCCTCACCATCCATGACCAATCACTCTCTCCCTCACCATCCATCACCAATCACGCTCTCCGTCACCATCAATCACCAATCACTCTCTCCGTCACCATCCATAACCAATCACTCTCTCTGTCACCATTCGCCACCAATCACTCTCTCCGTCACCATCAATCACCAATCACTCTCTCCTTCACTACCCATCACCAATCACTCTGTCCGTCACCATCCATCATCAATCACTCTCTCCGTCACCATCCATCATCAATCACTCTCTCCCTCACCATCCATCACCAATCACTGTCTCCGTAACTATCCATCACCAATTATTCTCTCTCTCACCAACCATTACCAATCACTCGCTCCCTTACCATCCATGACCAATCACTCTCTCCCTCACCATCCATGACCAATCACTCTCTCCCTCACCATCCATCACCAATCACTCTCTCCCTCACCATCCATCTCCAGTCACTCCCTCCCTCACCATCCACCACCAATCACTCTCTACCTTACCATCCATCACCAATCACTCTGTCCGTCACCATCCATCACCAATCACTCTCTCCCTCACAATCCATCACCAATCACTCTCTCCCTCACCATGCATCACCAATCACTCTCTCCCTCACCATCCATCTCCAGTCACTCTCTCCCTCACCATCCACCACCAATCACTCTCTCCCTCACCATCCATCACCAATCACTCTCTCCCTCACCATCCATCACCAATCACTCTCTCGTCACCATGCATCACCAATCACTCTCTCCCTCAACATCCACAACCAACCTTTTTCTCTTTCACCATCCACCACCAATCAATCTCTTCCTCACCATCCATCACCAATCACTCTCTCCGTCACCATCCATCATCAATCACTCTCTCCTTCACCATCCATTTCCAATCACTCTCTCCGTTACCATCCATCACCAATCACTCTCTCCGTAACCATCCATCACCAATCATTCTCTCCCTCACCATACATCACCAATCACACTCTCCCTCACCATTCACCACCATTCACTCCCTTCCTCACCATCACCACCAATCACTCTCCCCCTCAGCATCAATCACCAATCACTCTCCCTAACCATCCATCAGCAAACACCCTCTCCCTCACCATCCATCACCAATGATTCTCGCCATCACCATCCATCACCAATCACTCTCTCCCTCACCATCCATCATCAATCACTCTCTCCGTAGCTATCCATCACCAATTATTCTCTCTCTCACCAACCATTACCAATCACTCGCTCCCTCACCATCCATGACCACTCTCTCCCTCACCATCCATCGCCAGTCACTCTCTCTGTCACCATTCACCACCAATCACTCTCTCGTCACCATGCATCACCAATCACTCTTTTCGTCAACATCAATCACCAATTACTCTCTCCGTCACCATCCATCATCAATCACTCTCTCCCTTACCACCCATCACCAATCACTTTCTACCTCACCATCCACAACCAATCACTCTCTCCCTCACCATCCATCAGCAATCACCCTCTCCCTCACCATCCATCGACAATAACTCTCTCCGTCAGCATTCACCACCAATCACTCTCTCCATCACCATTCACCACCAATCACTCTCTCCCTTACCATCCATCACCATTCAATCTGTCCGTCACCATCCATCACCAATCACTCTCTCCCTCACCATCCATCACCAATCACTCTCTCCCTCACCATCCATCACAAATCACTCTCTCCCTCACCATCCATCACCAGTCACTCTCTCCCTCACCATCCACCACCAATCACTCTCTCCCTCACCATCCATCACCAATCACTCTCTCCCTCACCATCCATCACCAATCAGTCTCTACCTCACCATCCATCACCAATCACCCTCTCCGTCAACATCCATCACCAATCATACTCTCCGTCACCATCCATCACCAATCACTCTCTCCCTCACCATCCATCACCAATCACTCTCTCGTCACCATGCATCACCAATCACTCTCTCCCTCGACATCCACAACCAATCTTCTTCTCTTTCACCATCCACCACCAATCACTCGCTCCCTCACCATCCATGACCAATCACTCTCTCCCTCACCATCCATGACCAATCACTCTCTCCCTCACCATCCATAACCAATCACTCTCTCTGTCACCATTCGCCACCAATCACTCTCTCCATCACCAATCACTCTCTCCCTCACCATCCACCACCAATCACTCTCTCCGTCACCATCAATCACCAATCACTCTCTCCTTCACCGCCCATCACCAATCACTCTGTCCGTCACCATCCAGCAGCAATCACTCTCTCCCTCACCATCCATCGCCAGTCACTCTCTCTCTCACCATTCACCACCAATCACTCCCTTCCTCACCATCACCACCAATCACTCTCCCCCTCAGCATCAATCACCAATCACTCTCCCTAACCATCCATCAGCAAACACGCTCTCCTTCACCATCCATCACCAATGATTCTCGCCGTCACCATTCACCACCAATCACTCTGTCCATCACCATCCATCACCAATCACTCTCTCCGTAGCTATCCCTCACCAATTATTCTCTCTCTCACCAACCATTACCAATCACTCGCTCCCTCACCATCCATGACCAATCACTCTCTCCCTCACCATCCATGACCAATGACTCGCTCCCTCACCATCCATCACCAATCACGCTCTCCGTCACCATCAATCACCAATCACTCTCTCCGTCACCATCCATAACCAATCACTCTCTCTGTCACCACTCGCCACCAATCACTCTCTCCATCACCAATCACTCTCTCCCTCACCATCCACCACCAATCACTCTCTCCGTCACCATCAATCACCAATCACTCTCTCCTTCACCGCCCATCACCAATCACTCTTTCCGTCACCATCCAGCACCAATCACTCTCTCCCTCACCATCCATCGCCAGTCACTCTCTCTCTCACCTTTCACCACCAATCACTCTCTCGTCACCATGCATCACCAATCACTCTCTCCCTCACCATCCACCACCAATCACTCTCTCCGTCACCATCAATCACCAATCACTCTCTCCTTCACCAGCCATCACCAATCACTCTGTCCGTAACCATCCATCACCAATCATTCTCTCCCTCACCATACATCACCAATCACACTCTCCCTCACCATTCACCACCATTCACTCCCTTCCTCACCATCGCCACCAATCACTCTCCACCTCAGCATCAATCAACAATCACTCTCCCTAACCATCCATCAGCAAACACGCTCTCCTTCACCATCCATCACCAATGATTCTCGCCGTCACCATTCACCACCAATCACTCTGTCCATCACCATCCATCACCAATCACTCTCTCCGTAGCTATCCATCACCAATTATTCTCTCTCTCACCAACCATTACCAATCACTTGCTCCCTCACCATCCATGACCAATCACTCTCTCCCTCACCATCCATGACCAATCACTCTCTCCCTCACCATCCATCACCAGTCACGCTCTCCGTCACCATCAATCACCAATCACTCTCTCCGTCACCATCCATAACCAGTCACTCTCTCTGTCACCATTCGCCACCAATCACTCTCTCCGTCACCATCAATCACCAATCACTCTCTCCTTCACCACCCATCACCAATCACTCTGTCCGTCACCATCCATCATCAATCACTCTCTCCGTCACCATCCATCATCAATCACTCTCTCCCTCACCATCCATCACCAATCACTGTCTCCGTAACTATCCATCACCAATTATTCTCTCTCTCACCAACCATTACCAATCACTCGCTCCCTTACCATCCATGACCAATCACTCTCTCCCTCACCATCCATGACCAATCACTCTCTCCCTCACCATCCATCACCAATCACTCTCTCCCTCACCATCCATCTCCAGTCACTCCCTCCCTCACCATCCACCACCAATCACTCTCTACCTTACCATCCATCACCAATCACTCTGTCCGTCACCATCCATCACCAATCACTCTCTCCCTCACAATCCATCACCAACCACTCTGTCCCTCACCATCCATCACCAATCACTCTCTCCCTCACCAACCATCTCCAGTCACTCTCTCCCTCACCATCCACCACCAATCACTCTCTCCCTCACCATCCATCACCAATCACTCTCTCCCTCACCATCCATCACCAATCACTCTCTCGTCACCATGCATCACCAATCACTCTCTCCCTCAACATCCACAACCAACCTTTTTCTCTTTCACCATCCACCACCAATCAATCTCTCCCTCACCATACATCACCAATCACTCTCTCCGTCACCATCCATCATCAATCACTCTCTCCTTCACCATCCATTTCCAATCACTCTCTCCGTCACCATCCATCACCAATCACTCTCTCCGTAACCATCCATCACCAATCATTCTCTCCCTCACCATACATCACCAATCACACTCTCCCTCACCATTCACCACCATTCACTCCCTTCCTCACCATCACCACCAATCACTCTCCCTCTCAGCATCAATCACCAATCACTCTCCCTAACCATCCATCAGCAAACACCCTCTCCCTCACCATCCATCACCAATGATTCTCGCCATCACCATCCATCACCAATCACTCTCTCCCTCACCATCCATCATCAATCACTCTCTCCGTAGCTATCCATCACCAATTATTCTCTCTCTCACCAACCATTACCAATCACTCGCTCCCTCACCATCCATGACCAATCACTCTCTCCCTCACCATCCATCGCCAGTCACTCTCTCTGTCACCATTCACCACGAAATCACTCTCTCGTCACCATGCATCACCAATCACTCTCTTCGTCAACATCAATCACCAATTACTCTCTCCGTCACCATCCACAACAATCACTCTCTCCCTCACCATCCATCAGCAATCACCCTCTCCCTCACCATCCATCGACAATGACTCTCTCCGTCACCATTCACCACCAATTACTCTCTCCGTAACCATCCATCACCAATTATTCTCTCTTTCACCAACCATTACCAATCACTCTCTCCCTCACTATCCACTACCAATCACTCTCTCCGTCACCATTCACCACCAATCACTCTCTCCCTTACCATCCATCACCATTCAATCTGTCCGTCACCATCCATCACCAATCACTCTCTCCCTCACCATCCATCACCAATCACTCTCTCCCTCACCATCCATCACAAATCACTCTCTCCCTCACCATCCATCACCAGTCACTCTCTCCCTCACCATCCACCAATCACTCTCTCCCTCACCATCCATCACCAATCACTCTCTCCCTCACCATCCATCACCAATCACTCTCTCCCTCACCATCCATCACCAATCAGTCTCTACCTCACCATCCATCACCAATCACCCTCTCCGTCAACATCCATCACCAATCATACTCTCCGTCACCATCCATCACCAATCACTCTTTCCCTCACCATCCATCACCAATCACTCTCTCGTCACCATGCATCACCAATCACTCTCTCCCTCAACATCCACAACCAATCTTCTTCTCTTTCACCATCCACCACCAATCAATCTCTCCCTCACCATCCATCACCAATCACTCTCTCCGTAACCATCCATCACCAAACACTCTCTCCGTAACCATCCATCACCAATCACTCTCTCCCTCACCATACATCACCAATCACACTCTCCCTCACCATTCACCACCATTCACTCCCTTCCTCACCATCACCACCACTCTCCCCCTCAGCATGAATCACCATTCACTCTCCCTAAACATCCATCAGCAAACACCCTCTCCCTCACCATCCATCACCAATGATTCTCGCCATCACCATGCACCACCAATCACTCTCTCCATCACCATCAATCACCAATCACTATCTCCCTCACCACCCATCACCAATCACTCTCTCCGTCACCATCCAGGACCAATCACTCTCTCCCTCACCATCAATTACCAATGACTCTCTCCCTCACCATTCACCACCAATCACTCTGTCCGTCACCATTCACCACCAATCACTCTCTACCTTACCATCCATCACCAATCACTCTGTCCGTCACCATCCCTCATCAATCACTCTCTCCGTCACCATCTATCACCAATCACTCTCTCCCTCACCATCCATCACCAATCACTGTCTCCGTAACTATCCATCACCAATTATTCTCTCTCTCACCAACCATTACCAATCACTCGCTCCCACACCATCCATGACCAATCACTCTCTCCCTCACCATCCATGACCAATCACTCTCTCCCTCACCATCCATCACCAATCACTCTCTCCCTCACCATCCATCTCCAGTCACTCTCTCCCTCACCATCCACCACCAATCACTCTCTCCCTCACCATCCACCACCAATCACTCTCTCCCTCACCATCCATCACCAATCACTCTGTCCGTCACCATCCATCACCAATCACTCTCTCCCTCACAATCCATCACCAATCACTCTCTCCCTCACCATCCATCACCAATCACTCTCTCCGTCCCCATCCATCACCAATCACTCTCTCCGTCCCCATCCATCACCAATCACTCTCTACCTCACCATCCATCACCAATCACTCTCTCCCTCACCATCCATCGCCAGTCACTCTCTCTGTCACCATTCACCACCAATCACTCTCTCGTCACAATGCATCACCAATCACTCTCTCCCTCAACATCCACAACCAATCTTTTTCTCTTTCACCATCCACCACCAATCAATCTCTCCCTCACCATCCATCACCAATCACTCTCTCTGTCACCATCCATCATCAATCACTCTCTCCCTCACCATCCATTTCCAATCACTCTCTCCGTCACCATCCATCACCAATCACTCTCTCCGTAACCATCCATCACCAATCATTCTCTCCCTCACCATACATCACCAATCACACTCTCCCTCACCATTCACCACCATTCATTCCCTTCCTCACCATCACCACCAATCACTCTCCCCCTCAGCATCAATCACCAATCACTCTCCCTAACCATCCATCAGCAAACACCCTCTCCTCACCATCTATCACCAATCACTCTCTCCCTCACCATCCATCACCAATCACTCTCTCCGTCACCATTCACCACCAATCACTCTCTACCTTACCATCCATCACCAATCACTCTGTCCGTCACCATCCATCACCAATCACTCTCTCCCTCACAATCCATCACCAATCACTCTCTCCCTCACAATCCATCACCAATCACTCTCTCCCTCACCATCCACCACCAATCACTCTCTCCCTCAACATCCATCAGCAATCACCCTCTCCCTCACCATCCATCGACAATGACTCTCTCCGTCACCATTCACCACCAATTACTCTCTCCGTAACCATCCATCACCAATTATTCTCTCTCTCACCAACCATTACCAATCACTCTCTCCCTCACTATCCACTACCAATTACTCTCTCCCACACCATCCATCACCAATCACTCTCTCCCTCACCATCCATCACCAATCACTCTCTCCGTCACCATTCACCACCAATCACTCTCTCCCTTACCATCCATCACCATTCAATCTGTCCGTCACCATCCATCACCAATCACTCTCTCCCTCACCATCCATCACCAATCACTCTCTCCCTCACCATCCATCACAAATCACTCTCTCCCTCACCATCCATCACCAGTCACTCTCTCCCTGACCATCCACCACCAATCACTCTCTCCCTCACCATCCATCACCAATCACTCTCTCGTCACCATGCATCACCAATCACTCTCTCCCTCAACATCCACAACCAACCTTTTCTCTTTCACCATCCACCACCAATCAATCTCTCCCTCACCATCCATCACCAATCACTCTCTCCATCACCATCCATCATCAATCACTCTCTCCTTCACCATCCATTTCCAATCACTCTCTCCGTCACCATCCATCACCAATCACTCTCTCCGTAACCATCCATCACCAATCATTCTCTCCCTCACCATACATCACCAATCACACTCTCCCTCACCATTCACCACCATTCACTCCCTTCCTCACCATCACCACCAATCACTCTCCCCCTCAGCATCAATCACCAATCACTCTCCCTAACCATCCATCAGCAAACACCCTCTCCCTCACCATCCATCACCAATGATTCTCGCCATCACCAACCATTACCAATCACTCGCTCCCTCACCATCCATGACCAATCACTCTCTCCCTCACCATCCATCGCCAGTCACTCTCTCTGTCACCATTCACCACCAATCACTCTCTCGTCACCATGCATCACCAATCACTCTCTTCGTCAACATCAATCACCAATTACTCTCTCTGTCACCATCCACAACCAATCACTCTCTCCCTCACCATCCATCAGCAATCACCCTCTCCCTCACCATCCATCGACAATGACTCTCTCCGTCACCATTCACCACCAATTACTCTCTCCGTAACCATCCATCACCAATTATTCTCTCTCTCACCAACCATTACCAATCACTCTCTCCCTCACTATCCACTACCAATCACTCTCTCCCACACCACCCATCACCAATCACTCTCTCCCTCACCATCCATCACCAATCACTCTCTCCGTCACCATTCACCACCAATCACTCTCTCCCTTACCATCCATCACCATTCAATCTGTCCGTCACCATCCATCACCAATCACTCTCTCCCTCACCATCCATCACCAATCACTCTCTCCCTCACCATCCATCACAAATCACTCTCTCCCTCACCATCCATCACCAGTCACTCTCTCCCTCACCATCCACCACCAATCACTCTCTCCCTCACCATCCATCACCAATCACTCTCTCCCTCACCATCCATCACCAATCACTCTCTGCCTCACCATCCATCACCAATCAGTCTCTACCTCACCATCCATCACCAATCACCCTCTCCGTCAACATCCATCACCAATCATACTCTCCGTCACCATCCATCACCAATCACTCTCTCCCTCACCATCCATCACCAATCACTCTCTCGTCACCATGCATCACCAATCACTCTCCTCCTCAACATCCACAACCAATCTTCTTCTCTTTCACCATCCACCACCAATCAATCTCTCCCTCACCATCCATCACCAATCACTCTCTCCGTAACCATCCATCACCAAACACTCTCTCCGTAACCATCCATCACCAATCACTCTCTCCCTCACCATACATCACCAATCACACTCTCCCTCACCATTCACCACCATTCACTCCCTTCCTCACCATCACCACCAATCACTCTCCCCCTCAGCATGAATCACCATTCACTCTCCCTAAACATCCATCAGCAAAAACCCTCTCCCTCACCATCCATCACCAATGATTCTCGCCATCACCATGCACCACCAATCACTCTCTCCATCACCAATCACTATCTCCGTCACCACCCATCACCAATCACTCTCTCCGTCACCATCCAGGACCAATCACTCTCTCCCTCACCATCAATTACCAATGACTCTCTCCCTCACCATTCACCACCAATCACTCTGTCCGTCACCATTCACCACCAATCACTCTCTACCTTACCATCCATCACCAATCACTCTGTCCGTCACCATCCCTCATCAATCACTCTCTCCGTCACCATCTATCACCAATCACTCTCTCCCTCACCATCCATCACAAATCACTGTCTCCGTAACTATCCATCACCAATTATTCTCTCTCTCACCAACCATTACCAATCACTCGCTCCCTCACCATCCATGACCAATCACTCTCTCCCTCACCATCCATGACCAATCACTCTCTCCCTCACCATCCATCACCAATCACTCTCTCCCTCACCATCCATCTCCAGTCACTCTCTCCCTCACCATCCACCACCAATCACTCTCTCCCTCACTATCCATCACCAGTCACTCTCTCCCTCACCATCCATCACCAATCACTCTCTCCCTTACCATCCATCACCAATCACACTCTCCGTCACCATTCACCACCAATCACTCTCTACCTTACCATCCTTCACCAGTCACTCTGTCCGTCACCATCCATCACCAATCACTCTCTCCCTCACAATCCATCACCAATCACTCTCTCCCTCACCATCCATCACCAATCACTCTCTCCGTCCCCATCCATCACAATCACTCTCTCCGTCCCCATCCATCACCAATCACTCTCTACCTCACCATCCATCACCAATCACTCTCTCCCTCACCATCCATCGCCAGTCACTCTCTCTGTCACCATTCACCACCAATCACTCACTCGTCACAATGCATCACCAATCACTCTCTCCCTCAAGATCCACAACCAATCTTTTTTTCTTTCACCATCCACCACCAATCAATCTCTCCCTCACCATCCATCACCAATCAGTCTCTCCGTCACCATCCATCATCAATCACTCTCTCCCTCACCATCCATTTCTAATCACTCTCTCCGTCACCATCCATCACCAATCACTCTCTCCGTAACCATCCATCACCAATCATTCTCTCCCTGACCATACATCACCAATCACACTCTCCCTCACCATTCACGACCATTCATTCCCTTCCTCACCATCACCACCAATCACTCTCCCCCTCAGCATCAATCAACAATCACTCTCCCTAACCATCCATCAGCAAACACCCTCTCCTCACCATCCATCACCAATCACTCTCTCCCTCACCATCCATCACCAATCACTCTCTCGTCACCATGCATCACCAATCACTCTGTTCGTCAACATCAATCACCAATTACTCTCTCCGTCACCATCCACAACCAATCACTCTCTCCCTCACCATCCATCAGCAATCACCCTCTCCCTCACCATCCATCGACAATGACTCTCTCCGTCACCATTCACCACCAATTACTCTCTCCGTAACCATCCATCACCAATTATTCTCTCTCTCACCAACCATTACCAATCACTCTCTCCCTCACTATCCACTACCAATCACTCTCTCCCACACCATCCATCACCAATCACTCTCTCCCTCACCATCCATCACCAATCACTCTCTCCGTCACCATTCACCACCAATCACTCTCTCCCTTACCATCCATCACCATTCAATCTGTCCGTCACCATCCATCACCAATCACTCTCTCCCTCACCATCCATCACCAATCACTCTCTCCCTCACCATCCATCACAAATCACTCTGTCCCTCACCATCCATCACCAGTCACTCTCTCCCTCACCATCCACCACCAATCACTCTCTCCCTCACCATCCATCACCAATCACTCTCTCCCTCACCATCCATCACCAATCACTCTCTCCCTCACCATCCATCACCAATCAGTCTCTACCTCACCATCCATCACCAATCACCCTCTCCGTCAACATCCATCACCAATCATACTCTCCGTTACCATCCATCACCAATCACTCTCTCCCTCACCATCCATCACCAATCACTCTCTCGTCACCATGCATCACCAATCACTCTCTCCCTCAACATCCACAACCAATCTTCTTCTCTTTCACCATCCAGCACCAATCAATCTCTCCCTCACCATCCATCACCAATCACTCTCTCCGTAACCATCCATCACCAAACACTCTCTCCGTAACCATCCATCACCAATCACTCTCTCCCTCACCATACATCACCAATCACACTCTCCCTCACCATTCACCACCATTCACTCCCTTCCTCACCATCACCACCAATCACTCTCCCCCTCAGCATGAATCACCATTCACTCTCCCTAAACATCCATCAGCAAACACCCTCTCCCTCACCATCCATCACCAATTATTCTCGCCATCACCATGCACCACCAATCACTCTCTCCATCACCAATCACTATCTCCGTCACCACCCATCACCAATCACTCTCTCCGTCACCATCCAGGACCAATCACTCTCTCCCTCACCATCAATTACCAATGACTCTCTCCCTCACCAATCACCACCAATCACTCTGTCCGTCACCATTCACCACCAATCACTCTCTACCTTACCATCCATCACCAATCACTCTGTCCGTCACCATCCTCATCAATCACTCTCTCCGTCACTATCTATCACCAATCACTCTCTCCCTCACCATCCATCACCAATCACTGTCTCTGTAACTATCCATCACCAATTATTCTCTCTCTCACCAACCATTACCAATCACTCGCTCCCTCACCATCCATGACCAATCACTCTCTCCCTCACCATCCATGACCAATCACTCTCTCCCTCACCATCCATCACCAATCACTCTCTCCCTCACCATCCATCTCCAGTCACTCTCTCCCTCACCATCCACCACCAATCACTCTCTCCCTCACTATCCATCACCAGTCACTCTCTCCCTCACCATCCATCACCAATCACTCTCTCCCTTACCATCCATCACCAATCACACTCTCCGTCACCATTCACCACCAATCACTCTCTACCTTACCATCCATCACCTGTCACTCTGTCCGTCACCATCCATCACCAATCACTCTCTCCCTCACAATCCATCACCAATCACTCTCTCCCTCACCATCCATCACCAATTACTCTCTCCGTCCCCATCCATCACCAATCACTCTCTCCGTCCCCATCCATCACCAATCACTCTCTACCTCACCATCCATCACCAATCACTCTCTCCCTCACCATCCATCGCCAGTCACTCTCTCTGTCACCATTCACCACCAATCACTCTCTCGTCACAATGCATCACCAATCACTCTCTCCCTCAACATCCACAACCAATCTTTTTCTCTTTCACCATCCACCACCAATCAATCTCTCCCTCACCATCCATCACCAATCACTCTCTCCGTCACCATCCATCATCAATCACTCTCTCCCTCACCATCCATTTCCAATCACTCTCTCCGTCACCATCCATCACCAATCACTCTCTCCGTAACCATCCATCACCAATCATTCTCTCCCTCACCATACATCACCAATCACACTCTCCCTCACTATTCACGACCATTCATTCCCTTCCTCACCATCACCACCAATCACTCTCCCCCTCAGCATCAATCACCAATCACTCTCCCTAACCATCCATCAGCAAACACCCTCTCCTCACCATCCATCACCAATCACTCTCTCCCTCACCATCCATCACCAATCACTCTCTCCGTCACCATTCACCACCAATCACTCTCTACCTTACCATCCATCACCAATCACTCTGTCCGTCACCATCCATCACCAATCACTCTGTCCGTCACCATCCATCACCAATCACTCTCTCCCTCACAATCCATCACCAATCACTCTCTCCCTCACCATCCATCACCAATCACTCTCTCCCTCACCATCCACCACCAATCACTCTCTCCCTCAACATCCACAACCAATCTTTTTCTCTCTTCACCATCCACCACCAATCAATCTCTCCCTCACCATCCATCACCAATCACTCTCTCCGTCACCATCCATCATCAATCACTCTCTCCTTCACCATCCATTTCCAATCATTCTCTCCGTCACCATCCATCACCAATCTCTCTCTCCGTAACCATCCATCAGCAATCATTCTCTCCCTCACCATACATCATCAATCACACTCTCCCTAACCATTCACCATCATTCACTCCCTTCCTCACCATCACCACCAATCACTCTTCCCCTCAGCATCAATCACCAATCACTCTCCCTAACCATCCATCAGCAAACACCCTCTCCCTCACCATCCATCACCAATGATTCTCGCCGTCACCATCCATCACCAATCACTCTCTCCGTCACCATCCATCATCAATCACTCTCTCCGGAACTATCCATCACCAATTATTCTCTCTCTCACCAACCATTACCAATCACTCGCTCCCTCACCATCCATGACCAATCACTCTCTCCCTCACCATGCATCGCCAGTCACTCTCTCTGTCACCATTCACCACGAAATCACTCTCTCGTCACCATGCATCACCAATCACTCTCTTCGTCAACATCAATCACCAATTACTCTCTCCGTCACCATCCACAACAATCACTCTCTCCCTCACCATCCATCAGCAATCACCCTCTCCCTCACCATCCATCGACAATGACTCTCTCCGTCACCATTCACCACCAATTACTCTCTCCGTAACCATCCATCACCAATTATTCTCTCTTTCACCAACCATTACCAATCACTCTCTCCCTCACTATCCACTACCAATCACTCTCTCCGTCACCATTCACCACCAATCACTCTCTCCTTACCATCCATCACCATTCAATCTGTCCGTCACCATCCATCACCAATCACTCTCTCCCTCACCATCCATCACCAATCACTCTCTCCCTCACCATCCATCACAAATCACTCTCTCCCTCACCATCCATCACCAGTCACTCTCTCCCTCACCATCCACCAATCACTCTCTCCCTCACCATCCATCACCAATCACTCTCTCCCTCACCATCCATCACCAATCACTCTCTCCCTCACCATCCATCACCAATCAGTCTCTACCTCACCA